>NW_012104754.1:638812-639067 GCF_000951045.1 Mandrillus leucophaeus | reverse complement strand
GCGTGGGCAAGGACTTCACGTCTAAAACACCAAAAGCGATGGCAACAAAAGCCAAATTGACAAATGGGATCTAATTAGGTTCTGCACAGCAAAAGAAACTATCATCAGAGTGAACAGGCAACCTACAGAATGGGAGAAAATTTTTGCAATCTACTCTTCTGACAAAGGGCTAGTATCCAGAACCTACAAAGAACTCAAACAAATTTACAAGAAAATAACAAACAACTCCATCAAAAAGTGGGCAAAGGATATGAA
>NW_012104754.1:638031-638341 GCF_000951045.1 Mandrillus leucophaeus | reverse complement strand
GGATTCAATAACAATTTAATTGTCCATTTTAAACTAACTAAGACAGTATAATTGGATTTTTTGTAACACAATGGATACACGCTTGAGGTGATGGATAAACCCATTCTCCATGATGTGATTATCACACATTTCATGTCTGTATCAAAATATCACAGGTACTTCATAAATATATATATTCACTATGTACCCACAAAAATTAAAAGTAAAACATTTTAAAAAATGGATTCAATTTTCTTAATGGATATTAAACTTTTAGGATTTTCTCTTTATTCTGTCAGTTTGATAAGTTGTGCTTTTAGATAAATTTGTT
>NW_012104754.1:637503-637811 GCF_000951045.1 Mandrillus leucophaeus | reverse complement strand
ATTCAATAACAATTTAATTGTCCATTTTAAACTAACTAAGACAGTATAATTGGATTTTTTGTAACACAATGGATACACGCTTGAGGTGATGGACAAACCCATTCTCCATGATGTGATTATCACACATTTCATGTCTGTATCAAAATATCACAGGTACTTCATAAATATATATATCTACTATGTACCCACAAAAATTAAAAGTAAAACATTTTTAAAAATGGATTCAATTTTCTTAATGGATATTAAACTTTTAGGATTTTCTCTTTATTCTGTCAGTTTGATAAGTTGTGCTTTTAGATAAATTTGTT
>NW_012104754.1:636519-636866 GCF_000951045.1 Mandrillus leucophaeus | reverse complement strand
TGGTTTTTTTGAAAAGATCAACAAAATTGATAGTCTGCTAGCAAGACTAATAAGGAAGAAAAGACAGAAGAATCAAATAGACACAATAAAAAATGATAAAGGGGATATCACCACCGACCCTACAGAAATACAAACTACCATTAGAGAATATTATAAATACCTCTATGCAAATATACTAGAAAACCTAGAAGAAATGGATAAATTCCCAAGACTAAACCAGGAAGAAGTTGAATCCCTGAATAGATCAATAACAGGCTCTGAAATTGAGGCAATAATTAATAGTCTACCAACTAAAAATGTCCAGGACCAGATGAATTCACAGCCGAATTCTACCAGAGGTACAATGA
>NW_012104754.1:633465-636469 GCF_000951045.1 Mandrillus leucophaeus | reverse complement strand
ACCACGCCCAGCTAATTTTTGTATTTTTAGTAGAGATAGGGTTCCATCATGTTGGCCAGGCTGGTCTAACTCCTGACCTCAGGTGATCCACCCGCCTTGGCCTCCCAAAGTGCTGGGATTACAGGTGTGAGCCACTGTGACCGGCCGACCTTTCAGTTTTTGTTTTTTCCAGCTTAATTCCACCAATCAGAACATGCTCTGAATGGCTTCAATTCTTCCAAATGTGTTGAGGCTTTCTTTATAGCTTGGTATGCAGAAACTGCTAAGGGAGTAAAAATTCACACTGTGGAGTCGGAGAAAGCATTTGAAATTCATAAGTGGCTGAGATATGAAAAGAATTTCTACAAATGAATAAAGAAAAGGCAACATCTTAGAAAACCTTTATTGTCAAATTTGATATATGTAAATGATTCTTCCTTCCTGACTATATTTCCTCATTCTTTATAAAAAATTTCTGAATCTTCTCCCACACTGACCTTTTCCTGGCCCATATTCCTGTATCAAATGGAAGAAACTCCAGGGTCTTCACCTTGGTTACACTATTGTATAACCTGCTCTATGTACTTTCACAGCTTCTATTTTTACCTATATTAATAACTTCTAAATCTGTAATTCCAATCCCATTTTCCTCTTGAGTTGCAGGAATGTATTTCCAATCTGAAGTACCTCAAACTCAACACTCACAAACCAAAGTTCATTATCTTTCCTCTCCATATGTGAGCCTCCTAGTGAGTTTTCTATGTTTAGTTAATAAAGATAAATTCATCCTTATGTTAATTTATGGCATAATTGCGTAAGTTTTCCTTTTTGATAGCATGTATCACAACTTAAATTTTTTCATTACTTTCCTAATTATTGATCATTTGTCTCTTTGACTACTCTGCAAGCTTGGTGAAGTCATAAATCATGCCTGTTTGTGACATCATTTATGTGTCCTCAGCATCAACTGCAGCCTCAGTTACATAGTGGGTCTTCAATAAACAGCTGTTGAATACATGTGTGTGTAATATATGCTCTTCTCTATTCGAACTAAAGACATGTCTATAGGTCCATTACCTACAGCAGTGGTCCCCAACGATTTTGGCACCAGGGACTGGTTTCATGGAAGAAAATATTTCCATGGATGGGACAGGGCTGGGGGTGGATGCTTTCGGGATGATTCAAGTGCATTATATTTATTATTCACTTTATTTCTATTATTATTGTATTGTAATTTATAATGAAATAATTATACAACTCACTATAATGTAGAATCAGTGGAAGCCCTGAGCTTGTTTTCCTGCAACCAGACAGTCCCAGCTGGGGGTGATGGGAGACAGTGACAGATCATCAAGCATTAGATTCTCAAAAGGAGTGTGCAACCTAGATCCCTTGCATGTGCAGTTCACCATACCGTTCACACTTCTATGAGAATCTAAAGCCCTTACTGATCTAACAGGAGGCGGAGCTCAGATGGTAATGCTTGCTCCAGTCACCTCCTGCTGCCAGTCACCTCCTGCTGTGTGACTGCCAATCACCTCCTGCTGTGCAACCTGGTTCCTAACAGGCCACAGACCGGTATCAGTCCATGGCCTGGGGATTGGTGGCTCCTGATCTGGACTGTAAATTTCAGACGTATTACATATACTGCCTTCAGAGAATTCAACCCAATAAGTTTTCTAGATTCAACTCTTTTTTTTTTTTGAGACGAAGTCTCACTCTGTCACCCAGGCTGGAGTGCAGTGATGGGATCTCAGCCCACTGCAACCTCTGCTTCCTGGGTTCAAGCAATTCTCATTTCTCAGCCTCCCAAGTAGCTGGGACTACAGGCACGAGCCACCATATCCAGCTATTTTTTTGTATTTTTAGTAGAGACGGGGTTTCACCATGTTGGCCAGGCTGGTCTTGAACTCCTCACCTCAGGTGATCTGCCTGCCTTGGCCTCCCAAAGTGCTGGGATTACAGGTGTGAGCCACCATGCCTGGCCAAGATTCAACTCTTTTTCACCCTTTCTATACACATGCCTTTTACTTGTGCAGTTTTCCAAATGGACTTATCCTTTGCTTTTCTTTTATTGCTTCAATTTTCTGGAATATTTTTCCATCTTGTCTTTCTAGCAAACATCTGCTTTGTCTTTAAACCAGACTTCAGTGTTACCACATATTCTAAACTTCTATGACCTTACCTTGAATAATTAATCATTTCTTATTGTTTTATTCTATACAGCTGGCCACAATAAACTATATTGGTTTCATTTATCTGTAAGTACATAAGAAATCACTCTAAAAATTGAGTGGTTAAAACAACAATTTTGTGATTTCTCCTGGTCCTTTGGGCTTACAGAACTCAGCAGCATGGTTCTTCTTTCCTCTCTCTCTGCTGTTGGCAGGAACTGCAGTAATCTGGGAGCTTGACTGCTTGGGTTTCCCAGATGGCTCACTCAGAAGGCTGCAGGTGGTGCTTGCTTTCACCTGGAAGCTCACATGAGGATGTCAGGTCATCCTTCACGAAATTTGGGCTTCTCAGAATGTAGACACTGGAATTCAACAGGAGGTGTTCGAATGGCAGAAGATAAATATCTGAATCTCTACTAAGACATCTGAACATCAAATGGCAGATGATAAACATCTGAACATCTCCTAAGATCCTGCCTTGGAAATTACATGCTTCACCTTCACACATTCTGTTGGTCAATATGAGTTTCAGGGCTACCTCAGATGTACTATCTCAGAGAGAACTACACCAACACATAAATACCAGGAAATGTAATTCATTAGGGATGATCATTATACATTATATGTGCTTGTTCTCTCTTGTTAAATTATGAGATATTTGATAACATTCATTGTGTCTTTATTTATATAGCAGCAAACACATGCCTGGAATAATTATTGTTTGATAAAATACTTGTGGAATTGAATGGTCTTACCCTTCCTTCTTTCCCTTCTCATCACCAGTTGTGGATGTTCTGAGAGTTGCCTTTGGCCCTAGTTTTTCTCTCTTTCTTTTTTTTTTCTTTTCTTTT
>NW_012104754.1:632862-633415 GCF_000951045.1 Mandrillus leucophaeus | reverse complement strand
AAGAAAAGACAGAAGAATCAAATAGACACAATAAAAAATGATAAAGGGGATATCACCACCGACCCCACAGAAATACAAACTACCATTAGAGAACATTATAAATACCTCTATGCAAATATACTAGAAAACCTAGAAGAAATGGCTAAATTCCCAAGACTAAACGAGGAAGAAGTTGAATCCCTGAATAGATCAATAACAGGCTCTGAAATTGAGGCAATAATTAATAGTCTACCAACTAAAAATGTCCAGGACCAGACGAATTCACAGCCGAATTCTACCAGAGGTACAATGAGGAGGTGGTACCATTCCTTCTGAAATTATTCCAATCAATAGAAAAAGAGGAAATCCTCCCTAACTCATTTTATGAGGCTAACATCATCCTGATACCAAAACCTGGCAGAGACACAACAAAAAAAGAGAATTTTAGACCAATATCCCCGATGAACATCGATGCAAACATCCTCAATAAAATACTGGCAAACCGAATCCAGCAGCACATCAAAAAGCTTATCCACCATGATCAAGTGGGCTTCATCCCTGGGATGCAAGGCTG
>NW_012104754.1:526061-632812 GCF_000951045.1 Mandrillus leucophaeus | reverse complement strand
CTGTTTATTATTCCCATCTCTGTCACACGACTGTGCACGTCTTCCTCCACTTCACAGCAAGGTTTCCGCCATGTGGGATTGCTGGCACCAACAAAGTTCCAGTCTTTTGAAAGCAAAACTATGGAATCACTTCTACTTTTTTTTGCTCTCTTTCATTTCTATTTCTTCCTGAGCTTAGTTATGTTGTCCTTTGAGATGTCATGAACCTGTTCTCATTTCTATTCTCCAAGCCCAGGCAATCATTCCGGAACACCTAGAAGAGCAGTCCTGGATTATTCTCACTATTCCTCTCTCTAATGAAAACGAAACGAAATACTCTACTTAATTGGTTCCTTGGCAACACTAGCACCATCAAAATTTCTCTTCCGCTAGCCCCTCTCAGATCAGAAAATGCCAATAGCAATTCGTTGCCTACCAGTAACTCTTTAGTCCCTTAGGGTAATGGCCAATGTTCTACAGACTCTGCCTCCTCTCCACCTGGCCAGTCTCATCCTCTACCTTACTAGAAACCCCAGACCGGCCCAACTCTTCCCTAATTCCCGAACTCTACATATTATTACATAGAGTTGTTATTATGGGCCCATTACTATGGGCTTAAACCTAGGCTTTCCTCAAGGATTTAGATCCATTGTTGTCTTGGAATGCTTGGAAATTATCTTCAAACACCGGAATATTTAGGTTATTTTAGGAGAAAGATGAGGGTTTGTAATTAAAAGATTCAGGGAAATATTTGATTAAAGAAAAAACATTTTAATAATTGTGGGAATTCTCAGAGATTTTGGCATGTTTATTTTGGTATGTTTGATATTGTGTCTCTTCACAAAATTTAGTGTGCACCATTCTCCAAATTTTCTTGAATGTGGAAACCCTTTTAGGAACACAACGAATTACTTGAAATCCATAAAACATGTCTGGGAAGCTAGCTCCTCCAGTGTATACTTATTACAACTCTTCCTTAATATTTATGGCATTGTATTTATATCACAGATGACCTTGGGTACTTATTTATAATCTCTTTTTGTTTCTCTTTTATCACCTAGCACAGTACTGTTATACAGAAGGTATGAAATAAGTATTTGTTGAATGAATAAATAAACTTTCCATTTCATAAATGAAGAAAGTAGGGAACTTTGAGACTAAAGTTTCCTGACTTTTACTTCAGTAATCTACTGAAGCATTTGATGGCTAACTGCATATCCAAAATTAAAGTTTTTGATGTTGAAACCAAATTTTGTGAGCTCTCTGGGATTTGAGTGTGCATTTATCTCAAAATACCATAAAAGGACCAGTTCCCATAGCAGTCAGACGAAAATTAGTTAGACAATGCTTTCATTTTCACTGGAAATGTGGGCAGTTTCCACCAGGATGATCTCATTATATCTTCTAATGTACCTGACATTGCAGAACATGACAGAAATTTGAAACATGAGCTGATATATTGCAAAGAGACAGAAATAAAGAAGGAGGTGACTTTTTTGACTACTTAAAAAGAATCTATTTCATCTTTCCAATTGGGTTGTAACTATCATGATTCAAAACACGAAAATAAACATGGAATTAGTACCATTATGTGTAGGCCCTTCTCTTAGTCAAGTAGTATTTATTCAATCAATAAACAACTATTTATTCAGAAATTATTCTCTCTCCAGCTCTGTGGTAAGTGATGTGAAAAAGATCAGGCACCATCAAGTGTACAATCATAATAATGATAGTTGCTAATGAAGAAAAGTAGTGTCTCTAAGCATGCATATAACAGCAAGACCCTAACTTAGTTTTTGGGGTCATAGAATGCTTCCCTAAAAAAGGATCATTTATAACGAAACATAAAGGATAAATTAAGACTCTACCAGAGAAAAATGGTGGGAAACTAGGAGAAGCGTTCTAGAGAGTAGGAATACATGTGAAGGCCCTGATGTGGGAGGACCTTGGAGAGTTCAAGAAACTATCACGAAACAGCAGAAGAATATCAAACCAAAAACAAGGTAGCAAGTGCGAGAGTTTGGGTCAATAAATAATATCAATAGCTAATGTCACCGGTTCCTCTTTTTCACCCTCATCACTTTCTTAGAGTAAAAGAATTTACATTTTTCTTTTAAACTACTTTAGGGAGGGCTTTATTGAAAAGCACTGCTGGTAAATAGAGTAAATGGTTCTGAAGCTTATTTCTGACTCTTTAGAAAACTTGGAGCTACAAAACAAAGGTTCAGAACTAGTGAGGTTACAAATGTGTCCTGGGAATTTGAGCATGATTGTCGAGTTAACTGGGATGCATGGCTCAGTGCCAACATCAGTGAGTTCTGTCAGCCTATGCCGGATTTCCCCCATAATTGGAATAGCATTCATTTTCTTCCTTCAATTATTTTCAGTGTTGCTGAAATAGTATATGCCCCTCAGTAGTGTATGGCAAGGGCTGGGAGGTAGAGGATATGGGGAAATGTTGGTTAAAGGGTACAAACTCTTAGTTATAAGATGAGTACCTTCTTGGGATCTAATGCACAGCATGGTGACTAAAGTTATTAAAGATACTAAGGTATTGCTTACTTGCAATTTGCTGGAAGAGTAGATCTTAAGGGTCCTCATCACACACACATACCCGATAGTAACTATGAATGGTGAGGAATGTGCTAACTAATTTAATTGCAGTAATCATTGCAAAATGTTTACATATATAAAATCATCACTTAATACACTTTGAATAAATACAATTTTTATCTGTCAAGTAAATATTCCAATTTTTTTAAAAAGAGATTTTTTAAACTGGAAGCTTCAGGTATTCTAAGAACAAACCAATGTATGCTTTGAATGCATATGTAAGCAAAACAATTTACTTAGCGTCATTCCAAAGGTTAACATTAATTACTTCTAATGAGTGGGATATGGATAGTATTTTTTTTTATTTGGCACTATGCATGTTCCAAATTTCCTTCAATAATTACTGATTAGATCAGTAATAAGGAAGCACAATCATCTCTCAAGAATTGCTTTAAAAAAGACAGTGTGTTAAAGGGTACTTTTCCTAGTGACTTAGTCAGGTGACCAACTGTCTTTAAGGGTACTCTCTCAGAGGAAGCTCTCTATAATCAAAGAGATAGCTTTGCAGTCAGCATCCCTGCTATAGTGGACCGAATGGTCTTTTAATCTCACCATACTCAACAGCTTCTAGATCTCAGTAAGTAACCACAATACAAGTTCCATGGCATTGGTAAGTTCCATGGCATGGGCAAAGTTCTAGGAGAACACTGGGGATAATATACTGTTGGCCAACGTCTACATGGATTCAATAGTTTCAGGAGGTATTAGGTACTAATGTTTACTAGAGAATATATAGACATAGATATGATACAGATAGCTGTAGGATTGCTTCAAGTTTAACTAATCCATACTTTTTTAATGTTTCTGTTTCGTATTTAGAAAAATACTTTGTTTTCTCATGTAGTGTTAAGGTTCAAATATTTTCACACTAGCACTGCTGAAAGTCTTCAGGGACAAATACGATCATCAGGTGAAAGGTTTGATCATAGCTGTCTTGATAAAAATTGAGAAATAAGAATAATATAAGAATTTATATGTTTTCAAAATGCCAGACATATATATTTTGTTAAAGAGCCCTCAAGAAGTCAGACAGATTGTCACCAACAATCTAGGCCATACGCAGTGCAACCTACTCACACAGATATTGCAGAAACATGAGAACCTGCACTCTCACTCCCAGCTTTCAAACCCACTCCAGATGATTTTGATCTGGTAAGTCAGCATACAAAACTGCCATTTTGGCCGGGCACGGTGGCTCATGCCTATAATCCCAGCACTTTGGGAGGCTGAGGCGGGCAGACCACCTGAGGTCAGGAGTTTGAGATCAGCCTGGCCAACATGGTGAAACCTCACCTCTAATAAAAAAAAAAAATACAAAAAGTAGCCGGTTGTGGTGGCAGGCACCTGTAATCCTAGCTACTTGGGAGGTTGAGGCAGGAGAATCACTTGAACCCAGGAGGCAGAGGTTGCAGTGAACCGATATCATGCCACTGCACTCTAGCCTGGGCAACAAAGAGTGAAACTTCATCTAAAAAAAAAAAAAAAAAAAAAAAAACCTCTGCCATTTCACAAATGTCCAGCATCATTGGGGATATAATCAGAATTATATTTATGCTTCATAATATTTACAGTTTTCAATAAGACATTACAAGATTTGTTTTAAGCTATAATTTTGATGATGAATAACTAAATTTTCATCACAGCATAGCGTCCTTATGAAAGCCAAGATTAGAATTGCAGTATCACTTTGAAAAGTTGTTTTAGGCCAGACACAGAGAATTGATCTTAAGAAAAACTCCAAACTTCTTAAATAAAACAACAATGTGACCAAGAACTGTACCACTAGCGTAAAGGTAATAAATACACTGGTATCACCATCAAGGAATTAGTGGGCTATTTGTGTTACCACTCACCTAGTCCCCTGTGTGTGGTCTTCTCTTTGCTTTTCCTAGAGTCTAATTTTCCCATTAGGATCAGGCCATTCTCGTTAAGTACAACAGAAAGCTCAACTGCATGCATACTGACTCATTTGTTCCAAAGGTTGATTACTGATTTTTCAATATTGTTTGAATAACAAGCAGAAATTACAGCCACAAAAACAAAACTAAAATGTTAGTACGGACATTTCTCCACCAAAAAAAAAAAAAAAGTTTTAGATATTAACTTGTTGATTGAATTGACGTAAATAATCATCAACCACTCATCCTTGAAGTAGCCATCAGGCATTATGACTTTGTACTGAGAAACGAGATGATTCTTGGATAGGGAATAAAAACACCCAAAGATGAGTGGTTCTTTCTTTCTTTCTTTTTTTTTGAGACTGAGTCTCACTCTTGTCACCTGGGCTGGAGGGCAGTGGCCTGATCTCGACTGCAACCTCCGCCACCACAGGCGATTATCCTGTCTCAGCTTCCTGTGTAGCTGGGATTACAGGCATCTGCCACCATGTGCACCCAGCTAATTTTTGTATTTTTAGTAGAGATGGGATTTCACGTCCTTGGCCAGGCTGGCCTTGAACTCCTGACCTCGTGATCCACCTGCTTCGGCCTCCCAAATGCTGCGATTATGGGCATGAGCCACCGCACCTGGCTGATGAGTAGAACTTCTTATGCAAGCCACAACCTGGGTAGAAACTGAAGTCAGATTTGATTCCTTGAGCAGTCATTTATACAGTTTGCTCTGTGAATGAATCCATCTCAGAGAATTTGGAAAATCAGTGATATGGTAGTACAATAGTGAATTGAACTTGATATTCTTAAAAATAAAGAGAAAATCACCTGGAAAGATCGTTAAGTCCCCTGGAAGCATTTTAAAATCATTAACAGGCTAGTACAATGTCTGGTCAACTTCTCGGGACATATACTGCCTAACATCATCAGAATGTCAAAATTAGAAATGAGGCAAGGAGATGTTCTAAGCTACTGAGCCAATGACATTGAATTGGTGTCAAAATGAGGAGAAAAATTAAAAGGCACCCATTATTCTAATAACAAAAGCCTTATCCTTTAAAATAGACTAAAAATTATGGAAAGAATAAACATTCAATTATTATAACATACAATGAAAGAACAACTTTATTCTAAATCAGGGATGGGCCTTTTTTTTCTGTGAAGGCCAGATAGTAATACCCTCAGCTCTACCAGCTCTGTAGTCTCTGTCACAATCACTCAGTCCTGCTATTGTAGCACAAAACCAGTCAAAGACTATACCCAAACAAATGGGCATGCTGTGTTCCAATATCACTATTGTTTTTCCTTTTTTCATAAAAACTGCCAGCAGGCTTGATTTGGCCTAGGGACTGTAGTTCGCCAACTTCTGTTTTAGGTTATAGCAAGCCTTAATTGTTAGCAAAAGCAGATCAAGAGAAGATGAAATATTAAGCATTTAACTGTTATGAAGCAACAAAGTTTCATAGCGATTTGCAACAAAGGCAGAGTTTCCAAACTTCTGGAAATAATAGCAATTTAAAATTTCAGCATTTAAACGTCGATCTAGATCTGAATCATTCGATATGGTAGCCACTAGCCACATGTGGCTATTTACGTTGAAATATAAATTAATTAAAATTAAATAAAATGTTATATTGAGTTCCTCAGGCACATTCGCCACATCTCAAGTGGCTTGTAGCTGTGTATTGGACAGCACAGAATATAAAGCATTTTCATCACAGTAGGAGTTTTATTGGACAGAATTGTTCTAGACGCAGAGAATTTAGATGCAGAGAAAAACAAAAAGAAAAACAAAACAAAACAGAACAAACTGAAGCTACAAACCACAGGGCAGTTCAGAGGGAGCACCAGCGGCAGAGCTAAATTTGATAAGTCAACAAATAAAAGAAAATAGAGCTCTGGAAATGCAACAGGTAGTAAGACCAGATAGAAGCCATCCCAGTTAAATGCAACATCATTTAAAGAGACTTCTGATGCCACTGAACTCATTTAATGATTTTCATTGACCATACATCCTTGATGTTGTCAGAAAAATAAACAAGAGGCCAGGCACTGTGGCTCACGCCTGTAATCCCAGAGCTTTGGGAAGCCGAAGTGGGTGGATCACAAGGTCAGGAGTTCAAGAAAAGCCTGCCCAGCATGGTGAAACCCCATCTCTACTAAAAATACAAAAATTAGCCAGGTGCGATGGCAGGCACCTATAATCTCAGCTACTTCAGAGGCTGAGGCAGGAGAATCACTTGAACCCGGACAGCAGAGGTTGCAGTGAGCCAAGGTTGCCCCAGTGCACTCCAGTCTGGGTGACAGAGTGAGACTCCATCTCAAAAAAGAAAAGAAAAGAAGAAAAAAAAAAAGAGAAGAAAAGAGAAGAATAATAAATGAGACAGTTTTGTCTTGAAGAGTCCTTGTAATAGGAGAAAGAATGCCAAACTCCTGTCTCCCTTTCTCTCTTTCTCCCTCTGTCCTTTCTTCCCTCCTTTTTAGATAAACTGTCTCATTCCAGAAAGTATTCATAATAGCTTATAAATAAATAAATAATGTGCTCATTATCTGACCCTGGCATTTAAGTTTGGGAATAGTTCTAAAATTAATTTTAGAAATAATGCACCCAGTCCAAAGTATGATTATGATTAATGAATAATTAACTATTTTCTAGAACGGCTCGTATAGACTAGCTCATTCATTCACTTCATACAACATTACTAAATGTCTATAATGCATCAGGTACATGTTGAATATTAGATGCAGAAATGATTGGAGATAATATTCAAAACATTTAACAATCAGTATGAAGAAGCCACTGGCCATTCAGAAATGCTTCTCAACAAATCAGAATGTCTGCAGCCTATGTGTCGCTCCAGTGTAGATATCAGCCCTCCTAGTGGTTCCTAAACTAGGGATGTTAACAGTAAAAAATTGCTTAGTAAGGAAACATCTTTGGAGTAACTATCTGAGGTTCCTTCTCTTGGTACATGTCTTAAGTTCCTAGGGTTGCTGTAACAAAATTACCACAAACAGGGCAACTGAAAACTGCATAAACTTATTTTCTTAGAGTTCTGAAGACCAGAAATCTGGAATCCACATACTTTTTAAAGGCTCTAGGGAAGAATCCTTTCCTGCTCTTTTACTTTCTGGTGGCTGTACGCATTCCTTGGCTTGTGGTTACATCAATACAATCCCTACCTCTGTCTTCACATGTGTGTGTTCTCTTCAGTCTGTTATAAGTACATTTGCCATTGGGTTTAGGGCCCACCCAGAAAGTAACTTAAATATGCGAAGGCCCCTTTTCTAAATAAGGTCGCTCACAAGTTGTGGGGGTTAGAACATTGGCATATCTTTTACAGGACCAACTTTTAATCTGCTATAGTATTGTCTTAGTCAACTCAGATTGTTGCAACATAAAACCATAGGCCAGGTGGCTTCAATAACAAATATTTACTTCTCTCAGTTCTGGAGGCTGGGAAGTCCAAGATCAAGGTGCTGGCAGATTCAGTGTCTGGTGAAGTCTCACTTCCCGTTCAAAGGTGGCAGTTTTCTCTGTGTCTTTCCATGGCAGAGAAAGGAAGAATGTTCTCTTGGTACTGTCATATAAGGACACGAATCCCATTCATGAGGGCGTCACCCTCATAACCTCATTTGATCCTTCTTACTTCCCAGAGGCTTCACCTCCTAACACCATCACATTAGGGAGTAGGATTTTAAAATATGAATTTTGGGAGGGAATACAAGCATGATAGAGTTCATAACAAGTATATGCAGAGATCATCTAGGTTTCTGTTATGCACAGTTTCCAGTGGCCATCTTTTAACTCTCTCCCTTTCTCTTTCATGGATGGTGACCCACGTGTGTGTCCCAAAGCTGCCCATCTAAACTTAGAAGATAAGATGCAAAAGGGTGTTTAAGGAGAATTTTCTGATGAAGCACACTGGATAAAGGAAGGCATGGGGCTTCCTGAGCCCAAGAAATTATTTGGGAGGTTATTGCACTGTTCTAAAATGAGGTATACAATATCCTTGATGAACATAGATGCTAAAATTCTTAACAAAATATTAGCTAACCAAATCCAACAACATACCAAAAAGATAATCCACCATGATCAAGTGGGTTTCATACCAGAGATGCAGGAATGGTTTAACATACACAAGTCAATAAATGTGATACATCACATAAACAGAATTAAAAACAAAAATCACATGATCGTCTCAATAGACGCAGAAAAAGCATTCAACAACATCCAGCATCCCTTTATGATTAAAACTCTCAGCAAAATTGGCATACAAGGGACACACCTTAATGTAATAAAAGACATCTATGACAAACCCACAGCCAACATAATACTGAATGGAGAAATGTTGAAAACATTCCCTCTTAGAACTAGAACAAGATAAGGATGCCCACTCCCACCACTCCTCTTCAGCACAGTACTGGAAGTCATAGCCAGAGCAATCAGACAAAAAAAAAGAAATAAAGGGCATCTAAATCAGTAAAGAGGAAGTCAAAGTGTTGCTGTTTTCTGACAATATGACTGTTTACCTTGAAAACCCTAAGGACTCCAGAAAGTTTCTAGAACTGATAAAATAATTCAGCAAAGTTTCCGAATACAAGATTAATGTACACAAATCAGTAGTTCCTCTATATAGCAACAGTGACTAAGCGGAGAATCAAATCAAGAACTCAGCATTTTTTATAATAGCTACAACAATAAAAAATAAAATACTTAGGAATATACCTAACAAAGGAGTTGGAAGATCTCTACAAGGAAAACCTCAAAACATGCTGAAAGAAATCGTAGACAACACAAACAAGTGGAAATACATCCCATGCTGCTGGGTGGGTAAATAGAATCAATATTGTGAAAATGACCACACTGCCAAAAGCAATCTACAAATTCAACACAATTCCCATCAAAATACCACCATCATTCTTCACAGAATTAGAAAAAACAATTCTAAAATTCATGTGGAACCAGAAAAAAGCCCACATAGACAAAGTCAGACTAAGCAAAAATAACAAATCTGGAAGCATCACATTACTTGAGTTCAAACTACACTATAAGGCCATAGTCACCAAAACAGCATGGTACTGGTATAAAAATAGGCACACAGACCAATGGAACAGAATGGAGAACCCAGAAATAAACCCAAATACTTACAGCCAACTGATCTTCGACAAAGCAAACAAAAACCTAAAGTGAGGAAAGGACACCCTTTTCAACAGATGGTGCTGGGATAATTGGCTAGCCACATGTAGGAGAATGAAACTGGATCCTCATCTCTCACCTTATAGACAAATCAACTCAAGATGGATTAAGGATTTAAATCTAAGACCTAAAACCATAAAAATTCCAGAATATAACATTGGAAAAACACTTCTAGACATTGACTTAGGCAAGAATTTCATGACCCAAAACCCAAAAACAAATGCAATAAAAACAAAGATAAATACCTGGGACCTATTTAAACTAAAGAGCTTTGCATGGCAAAAGGAACAGAGTAAACAGACAACCCACTGAGTGGGAGAAAATCTTCACAATCTACACAACCGACAAAGGACTAATATCCAGAATCTACAACAAATTCAAACAAATCAATAAGAAAAGAAGAAATAATCCCATCAAAAAGTGGGCTAAGGATATGAATAGACAATTCTCAAAAGAAGATATACAAATGGCCAACAAACATATAAAAACATGCTCAATATCACTAATGATCAGTGAAATGCAAATCAAAACCACAGTGCAATACCACCTTACTCCTGAAAGAATGGTCATAATCAAAAAATCAAAAAACAGTAGATGTTGGCATGGATGCAGAGAACATGGAACACTTCTACACTGCTGGTAGGAATGTGAACTAGTACAGTCATTATAGAAAACAGTGTGGAGATTCCTCAAAGAACTAAAAGCAGAACTAACATTTGATCCTGCAATCCCACTACTGGGTATCTATCCAGAGGAAAAGAAGTCATTATTCAAAAAAGATACTTACACACGCATGTTCATAGCAGCACAATTCACAGTTGCAAAATTGTGGAACCAACCCAAGCCCATCAATCAACCAGTTGATAAGGAAACTGTGAGAGAGAGACAGAGATATGACATATATATGTGTGATATATGTACATATACTATATGCACACATATATGTACATATACAATATGTGCACATATACATACATATATGTGCACATGTGGTGCGTGTACATATATGTGCATGTATGATATGTGTGCATATATCACATATGTGATACATATGAGTACATGTATCACATATATAAGATACAAATATGATCTATGTACATATATCACATATATATGATATATGTATATATGATATATGATATATATGTGATGAAATATACAGCCATAAAAAAGGAATGAATTAACAGCATTTGCAGTGACTTGGATGAGATTGGAGACTATTATTCTAAGTGAAGTAACTCAGGGATGGAACATCACATTGTTTGTTCTCAATGATATGTGGGAGTTAAGCTATGAGGATGCAAATGCATAAAAATGATACATTAGACTGTGGGAACTGGAGGGAAGAGTGGGAGAGGGGTGAGAGATAAAAGACTACAAATACGGTGCAGTGTATACTGCTTGGGTGATGGGTGCACCATAACCTCACAAATTACCACTAAAGAACTTAGTCATGTAACCAAATGTCACCTGTACCCCAATAACTTATGGAAAAAGTAAAAATAAATGAATAATTTTTAAAAAAATAAAATGAGGTATAAATTTAGAAAACATGCTTTTTAAAAGTCAAATCCTCTGTATACTTGCTTCAATTATCCCCTTTAATTGTTGGTTCAGGAAAATTATGTGAATCAGAAATTAGGAGACTAATAAACACAAAGGAAGACAAGAGGGAGGATGGGGGTATGTGCAGATGATGCAAAATTGGGTCACTAGAATGCCACCACAATTAGCATGGGAATAAATATACATACCAGAAGTCTTCAAAGGATGCATTTTTGACATAATTAATTGTATTTGCTTTGGAAATCTGAAGTGGATTTGGTCCTCATCTGGATGCAATTGAGTCTTCCCAATCCGAGGCTAGTTATTTTTTTATTTTTTGTTTTATTTTTTTGCTGATTTTAATATGCTGCCAGTGCCAAAAGTCCTCTGGGTAAATATATCAGATTTATAAAAATGCCCAACAAAATCAAATTAACCAAACACTGCTGAATGAATGACTCAGGAAATGTGGCATTTTCCCTGAATAAATAATTTTCACTTTCCACTATATTTAACTAAGACAAAAATAACAAAGAAAAAATGTGTCCAGATCCAAACACTTTAGTGTGTTTATTATGACCATGTGTATAATACAATATCAGAATTCCACATACAGGCAGGTGGAGAGGGTGATCCATGATCTACATTATTTGAAGTACTCTCAAAATACTTTTTATGCGCTCCACATTTTTATACACTGTTCACAGGGATTCTCTGAAGGTTAAAATACTATAGCATTTGAGTTAGAAAAACATTACAGGACCCTCAGGTTAGGCTATAGAAAAAGTTTGATGAACAGAAAATATATTTTAATTCTGCTATTTACCAGCTCTTGAAAGAGGATATTTTTGAAAAGTGTTCAAATTTATCAAGCAAATCAGTGCCAGTTTCTTGGGAAGCGGCAAGAAGTAACAGCTAGTGCTGGTGACTACTTTTAGAACAAACTCGGAAACACATTTATCAATAGTGAGTCAGGGAGATGAAACATATTTTCAGAATTACTTAACCAAAATGGTTTGCATAAATTACTTAGATCTCTATGTCTACATTCATGTCAATATATCATAACCTCTTGTTAATACATACATTCACGTCAGCTTCACTAGGTGTTGTGTTGCATAAAGCTCTGTTAAGTTCCAGGAAGTCATGGAAGTGTGACAGAGATACAGGTGGAAAAGGGCCAAACAGAATGTAGTTGCTACATTGGGGAGAACTAAGAAAAGAAGAACATTATTTGGGTTGTATGATGAGGATGTTTTATGTATACCGGAGAGCTGCCTCACCAAAAACTAAGAGACAAGTGAGAAATGGTTTTGCTTATAGCTTCACACAAAATACACAATTTTCTTGAAAATCAAAGCTATCCAACATCAGGGGATAATTTGCCAAGGACCTACAAATGGTCACATCAGATTCTTTGCTATCACAATCTTTTCCAGGGACACTTCTTCAAAATTTTATTAAAGACATTTCTAGACAACAAAATTTAGAGATGATTGTAAAAATGGATATTCTAGACTCAGTTTTCAGAAGTAGGTTGGATGTAGATTACTCTAACCATGTAGATACAGTATGTACTTTTTATTATTTGATCAACGTATTTTTCTAATTGTTTCTTGCCAGTATATTTAAATTAATTCATTTTTATGTTAACTTTCATAAATTCACTTGTTAATTTTAATAATTAAAAAATCTTATTTGACCAAGGAAACAATTATATTTTGTTGGGAAAACATGATCATTTAGCTAATGCACAACCTCATAATTACATTTGCCTTCTCTCTTTCGTACTGAATTGCTTCGCTTTCCCCTCACTTAAGCATGGGATTGCAAAATTTGATAAAGTGTTAGCATGTAAACTTTGCTCTAGCCTTGTTTTCTAGAAAGTCCAGGAAAAGAAACAGCCTCCAAAATTCTTTTTCTATTTAATGACTCCCCTGGCCACCTCCAATTTTAGCCCACTTGCCCAAGGCCATAACGGTAGAACAGAGTAAAACTCAGAGCCAGACCTATCTGTCTCTCTGTTATCACCATGCTCCCACTAACCAAAGATTTACCCCTATACATCTATTCTTTCCCCATCCTAGTTGCATTCCAAGAAGGCTTTCCTGTCTCTCCTTTGCAAGCAATTTTAAAAAGAAGAAAAAAAAAAAAACAATAATTGCCTTTTTTCTCATGAACAGCTGTGGGCAGAACAGCTTCTGCTGCTCAACAAAGGGAAATAAACACTCAGGCATTTGTCCTCAGAACAAATGAAGGTCTTGCTACAGAATGTTTACTGACAAGCCATTTCCTATTTGAAATTCTTCCCTCTCTTGGTTTCTGTCTTGCTATCTACTATTCCCATTGCTGTTATAATATAACAGACAGTATTTATAGAGTATTTTAATATAACAGTATTTATAGAGACAGTATTTTAGTGTGTAAAATGTGTAAAATTAATGACTAAATGTGTAAATTTGTAAAATTAATGACTTTACCTACTCTATCTTCTAGTTTCAAAAGTTACTTTGCATGTTCAATCCTGTCCCCACCCAAATTCTTGGGAACTTTCTCCATCTATGCCTTCTCCCCAAATCTCTTTAAAGTGTCCATCCTAATGAGAGCAGGATGGCATTTTAGATCCAATTAAATCAGCATAAACTCAGATTCTGTATATAACAGCTCCTGAGTATTTGGGCATTCTCCTTTCCCCAGTATATAGCTGTCACAAAAATTGGCTGTGAGCTCTTTGGGGGAAGAAGAATTTGGGAAATATCTATCCTATTTATTTGTCTTATCAAGCCACTCTTTCAGTTATGTGGCTCTGGGTCTGTGAATTAACTTAAATCTAGAAACAGGTCAAGGAACCTTGAATTTCCATTACAGCTGTTGGCATCATCCTTCAGCTCATTAGACATCAATTATTTTTGATTACATAAATCAAGCAACACGATCACCATCTAAACATCTTTGCCTTTTCTACCCTCTCCAAGCACCATTGCCATAAATCCCTGTAGACCAAACACTTTGATTCCCACTCTTGTTTCAGCCTTACTATCTAATGTAGAAATCACATCTATTTTTGTCTCAGACAATGAAGTCCAAGGCTTAACCAGGCTGCCATCTAGCCTGGTTACAATGAAGGGTAGCAGAAACAAACCCTGAGAAAATTGAGACATATTGAGAGACCTTGCTTCAGGTGAGGCCTTTGCACAGTTTCCAGGCAAGGAGAGTTTTCTCTTCTGGTATGTAGTAGAATTCTGGAGAATTGGGGGACTGAGATTGTATGACTTGCCAATCTAAAATCTCCCATTCCCATACTTTTCATATCAGGTTTGAGCCTTATTATAGAAGACCTGTGTTGTACATTTAATCACTTTTGTAACTCTGTCACACCGATAATCAGATATCAGTTCTCATTTTCAACACAGTCTTCCCTGTGTCTGAAGGAAATGAATATTCCCTGTAAAGCTGATATAGAAACTTCTGGGCTTTCAGAGTGTGATTTAGGTTAGCATTTTAATGCCCCAAGCCTTTTATTTTCTTCTTACAAGTCCTCCACTGCAAACAGAAATATCCACTCCCCACCACCATAATTGCTTTATTGATTTTTATTTATTTATTTATTTTTGAGATGGAGTCTTGCTCTGTCACCCAGGCTGGAGTACAGTGGTGCAATTTCAGCTCACTGTAGCCTCTGCCTCCCTGGTTCAACCAATTCTCCTGCCTCAGCTTCCCGAGTAGCTGGGATTACAGATGTATGCCACCACACGCAGTAATTTTTTTTTTTTTTAATTTATTTTTGAGACGTAGTCTCGCTGTCACCCAGGCTGGAGTGCAGTGACGGATCTCAGCTCACTGCAAGCTCCACCTCCTGGGTTCACACCATTCTCCTGCCTCAGCCTCCTGAGTAGCTAATTTTTGTATTTTTACTAGAGATGGAGTTTTACCATGTTGGCCAGGCTGGTCTTGAACTTCTGACCTCAGGTGATCCGCCCACCCTGACCTCCAAAAGTGCTGAGATTATAGGCGTGAGCCACCATGCCTGACCCCACCATAATCTTTATTATTACCATATCCCCCATACCAAAAAAAACAGCAGTCACTTGGCCTCCTAACGTCCTACTTTCCAACTATATAATATCTCAATTATCAATAGGTGAAAGCTTTAGTAATTGTTACTACCACATTGACCATCCATATTACCTCCAGACAGGTGGCAAATCAAGCTCAAAAATCCCATCCCTATGACTGCTTTCTATGACTGTCTTCATCTAGATACCTGAGCTCTAAACTGATTAGTTTAGAGCAAAGTTTACACTCTGATCTAGTAAAGCAAGAATGAAGGGAAAAGGGAAGCCAAGAAAGAAGAAAACGAAGTTATGTTTGTGATTTACCAAGCAGATCATAGCATCACAGGAAAACCCAACTGGTTATGTGGACATATGGAATGTCCCCAGTGAGGCAATATGAAGCTCATCTCTCAGAGCATTCCATTGTGGAGAAAGAATGATCAACGAATCCACTCAAATGTCCTCATATTTAATTGTTCAACATCAGTCTGTCTGTGTAGCTGCTGAGGAAGGCAGGGTCTCTGCAGCTCCAGTTGGGTAGGACCTACATGCTAGGGCTCCTGCACTGCCCATTGCTGAAGGTACTTGCACCTAGTAAAGATTTAAAAAGCAATGGCATTAAGAGATAAGATGGCATCATGGTGGGGACTTTATCATCATAGGAGAAACATGAAACCCATTTGCTGATTCCAAATGGACCGCAAGGCAGGGCAAGTTTCCATGGACCTTGGAACAGCCAGGTCTGAGCAAAGCTGTGGAAGTGCGTGAACTGGGTCCAATAGCTGCGTATGATGTTTCCTTTTTTGTAAGCCCAAATTCCAGATATTTAGAAATTGCTCCTTGTGAGATGGAATGTCCTTTAATATTTCCTCTTGTGGCTTTGGAACCAATATTACTTAGTGAGTGATTCAAACTCTGGCTTCTCTGTATCTTCTGATATTTTGTCCTCCCATTATCAGAGAGCATTGAAGAAAACTAACCTCAATTGAGCCTGACCTCAATGAGTAATATGTCAGTGGGAGAAACAATAAACAAATAGATATGTATATTATACTGCCATGTTATAGGATGCTAGGAAGTAAAGTTTAAAAAGATCAATGGATAGAGAGTGAGAGATGATAGACATAGGCAGTTGGGGAAGGCTTATTTGAGGAATTGACACCAGCAGAAGAGATGAAAGTTAAAATGACATTTCATCAGGAGCATTCATTCAACACATCTTTGTGGGTGCAAAGGACCCATTAGGTATTGGAAATCAGCTGTGGAAAGGACACATATGTTGCTGCTTAGGAGTTTACAGTCTAGGACTTAATAGAAAAGCAAGGGAAAAATAAGTAGATGTATGGGTTAAAAATGATTACAAGGTTGTGTGTGATAACCTCAAAAAATTGTCATATGTGTAAAGATTTACCATTTTGTGATTGCGTTTTGCACACTACAAAAAGACTTCACTTTTAGTAACAATGGTATTTATATGCCCAGAAAATATTAACATATAATGAAGATGGAATGAACTTTGAAGACTAGTCTCAGAGATTTCAGTTATTCTGTGCTCTTGAACTTAACTCAGAGGCTGCTATAATAGGCTTTCTCCTTTAATTATTTCAACAAAGAATATTTCCTCAAAAATGGTATTTAATAAACTATAGCAACTTTTTCACAACTTGACTTTGTATTAGGTTCTATGATATCCTAACTATTCATATACTTAGGCAATCATATGATATCCAAAGTATTCACAATTATCTGTCTGGGCACCTGAACTGCCTGTACCATCCAATATAAGTAGAAATGTATTTAGTGTAAAGGACTAAGCATAACAAATACATAAAGGATGGAAAAACCAGCTGTATTTTTGGTTTATGAAATGTCTCAATTTATTTTTTAAATAGTTTGGATTAGATAAAACCCAACTAGGTTTTGCCAAGAACGCTTCCCTCTTAATTTTTGAAATCATGCACAATTCTGCAGAAATTTACTCCATATGTTTCTATTTCATTTACACTTAAATCACAGAAATATAGCTTTGTAAGATCCATTTGATGTTCAAGAAGCCATTTGAATTAGTCCAATACAGTTCTCTTTAAATTAAGATATAACTCGCATACCATAAAATTCATCCATTAAAGGATGCATTCATTAAATCCATTTTTTTTTTTTTTTTTTGTATCTTCTCAAGGTTGTGCAACCATTACCACTATCTCGTTCCAGAACCAATTCAGGTTTAAAATACAATGTGTTCATGAAGGGTGTTGGATTTTAACAGCAGGAAATTTATAAATGGGCAGCATGGTGAGGTTTACCTTGATACTCCTGGTCTAAAACTTCATGTGTAGGTGAGAGACTTGCTGCAGCCATAATATCGTATTCATAAATCGGAACAATTCTGTATTTCACAAAGTGGCTGCAGGGCTCAGAGGTTATCACAATGATGCATTTCTTTACACTGAGTAATGCACCACTGTGGCTCAAGTTGAACATTCTACTGCTTTCCTCCTCAGACCCATTCCCCAATGACATTTTTTGACAGCCTTTTGACCTGGAAAATCCAAGAACACTGGGTCCTGATCGCACAACTTTTGGCTCAAAACAAAAGGTTCCCCTGGCTCTCACTTATGATCCCATCCAGCTAAACCACTGCCAGAAAACTGAGAGACTACATAAGGATGATTTGAAGACAGAATGTTCCCTTAGTGACCTCTGTGTATTGAATTTGGAACTTTCTGCTTAAGATGGAATGAGAATAGTGAGTCATAAAACGTAATTTGTTATCTCAGTGAGGCTTTTCAGATGGTATTTAAGGACATTGCACTGTCAGTTTCTTCAAGGATAAAATAAAGATTCCTGTCAAACACTGATATCCCTCTTCATCAAGTTTAGTTCTCAATTAGATATATTAGACTTGGAACACAGGAAAATAGTGTCAACAACAGATGAAACAAAAATAGCATGACATAGTGCATTTAGCCATAATTCCTAGCATTTACAAGTCATGACACCCAAGTTTTGAAAATTTGGTGTTCTCAGACCTACCTCACTCCTTTATTTTACACAAAACAAAACACACTGATTTAAAAAATTATTTTTCAAGCATCATGTTATTTATTGAAATAATCGAACTGTGGGATTTTGGAGATTTTCCTTCATTTTTAAAACCCAGCTTCCTATTTATAAAATGGGAATAACAATTGCTACTGAACAGAATTAATGTAGAATAAATTGGATGATAGCCTGCATATGAAAAATCCATCAGCACAGCCCCTGGCTCACCAAAGGTAAATAATTATTGAATTTATACTTGAGTCCTGGCTACTAAGTTGACTTATGTTTAGACAACTAGAATTAGTTTCTATATTTGTTGTTCCAGGAGATAAAGGAGTGTTTTAGTAATCACTGTTTTTTTTTTTCTGTGAATGCATTGCTTCATCTATAAAATAAACACAGTGTCAAATAAAAAGTGGTTTGTGTGTTTCCTATTAAGCATTTCATAATGGAACCACCATTTATTACGATCACTATGAACTTGTGGTAAGAAAGTTCTTCCAATATAGCCAAGAAGTTTTGGAAATTAATTTGATACAGTATTTCATTAATTGTCCTCTTTTCCTATATCACGTTTAGGACAAATACTCACGGTCTACAAATTAGGCAAGTTTTGCTATGCCCTGTTTTTTCTTTTTATGTCCCTAACTTGGCAGTGCTTTTTGTCTACATGGCAACAAGCTGTCTGCATGAAAAGTAAAATATTCAATCATCTGGATGTTTTGTCTATACAATGCTACATGTTTTGATGTTACGTAGACAAAACATCCAGATAATTGATTTTTTTTCTTTTCATCCAGATGTTCTGGCATTATTTATTCATAGCTCGTGTCTAGTTTACTAGCTATTGAAAAAGAAAGAGAACACTAATATAAGAGGTTACTTTAAATAACACAAAAAACATATTGTACATTAGATCACAGGTGGGCGGTTTTTTGGTATTGAAATAATTCATTGATTGAATACCTACAGTATTTACTCTGCATTGTTGTATTTCACATATATGAGACATTGCACAGATAAAGATTGTTGGATATACACTATGTCATTTAAAATACTAGTTACAAACTATTTAGGATGGAGAGGGACAAAGCAAGAAATCTTACTTTGATGAAACAAATCATTTGAGGTTATCACTATGCAAGACACTAATAATTGCTTACAAAAGCCATTCTGAGCTCTATTTTTTCTTTTTGTCTTCTAATAATGATATGGTTTGGCTCTGTGTCCCCACCCAAATCTCATCTTGAATTGTAATCCCCATATGTCAAGGGAGGGAAGTGATTGGATCATGGGGTCAGTTTCCTCCATGTTGTTCTCATGATAGTGAGTTATCACAGGATCTGATGGTTTTATAAGTGTTTGAAAGTTCCTCCTTCACATACTCTCCTGCCACCTTGTAAAGAAGGCACCTGCTTCCCCATCCACTATGAGTGTAAGTTTCCTGAGCCCTCCCCAGCCATGCAGAACTGTGAGTCAATTAAACTTCTTTCCTTTAAACTACCCAGTCTTGGGTATTTCTTTATAGCAGTATGAAAACGGACTATATAAATATCAAGATTGAAAAGCCAGACACTTTGCTTTCTTGGCCTCTTAGTTATGGGTGGGTGACCAAGTGATTCGATTTTAAATAATGAGGCTGTAAAGGGAAGTGTATTATGGCATTTCTGAGAAACCTAGCTTGCTTATTGATGAAAAGAATAGATGCAAAGAAGAGCTTATTCGCTTTGCTCCTTCCTTAGTCTTCCTTGGTTGGGTATGGGAGTGATGCTAGAGCTGCGGCAGCCATTTTGCAATCATAAGCATGAGGAAAACCAGCAAGAAGAGGAATGAACAATATAAAAGAATAGGCTGATATAAAACCATAAGCTGGAAAACCCAGCAAGAAGAGGAATAGAATGATATAAAAGAATAGGTTCTTGACACCATTGATGCTGATTTAGCCCTAGTCCTCCCACCTTCAAACTTTTATTAATACCCTTATGTTTGTAGCTACTGTTAATCATGTATTTTGTTATATGTATCTGAAAACATTCCTAACTGATGCAGGTATTATGTCCCTTTAATGCACAATAATACTATAGCAAAGATTGCTAAACTGCCTTGTCCAATGTCATAACTGCAAAATCAGTGAGAAAACCAGGCTGGAGACGAAGTCTCCGGGTTCCTGTCACCAGAACACACTAGGTTTCTGAAGGCATTAAGTATTCACCAGCCAAATGATCAGGACTTAACTCAGAGGGAGTTAAGGTGCCACTGATCAATAAAACTAATACGAAAACTGTTTAAAGATACTTAAATCAGCATAGTGGATTCCCTTTTTTTTTTTTTTTTTTTTTGCTAAATATGAAACGTATCAGAGCAGCTTTTGACTTTTTGAAATCTGTAGAAACTAAGAATCAGAATTTAATATTTAACACTCTGTTCCAACACAATATTCTCTAGATCCCTCAAGAAGTTAGTTAGCTCTTGAAGAGTTTTAGTGGCGTGAGAGCATGTCGAACGGGGGAAAGAAAAAGCATGGGTTTTAAAACAGATGTGTGTATAATTCATATATTTGCACTTGCCAGAGATAAAATCTCAGGACAGCTACTTACCTGCCTAGTTTTTTTCATCTTTACTATGGTGCTAATTCAATTCACCTCTTCAATTCTTGTGAAGATTAATTGGAACAATGCATACACAGCACCTAGCCCAGTGTCTGGCAAATAGATGCAACTTAAATAATGGGAGCTATTGTTCTTATGGACTAACTAAGAAACTGTCAGGTCCAGATGATGTAATACGAATGCCCTGAATAATCAGTCAGTCACTCTCCTCTACCCAGGTGACCTTCTCCAGTGTGACCATGATTAGATTAAACTTGAAGGTCTTGATAAAAGACCCACGCAACAATTGTGTGCCCACACATGTACCAGGGATTCAGCCACTGTGGCTTGCATCACCAGCATTGGGTAAAATTGTGGCTCAGGTTAACAATGTATATCACCTGATTACCCAGTCTTCTGGCTATAAAGATCCGAGGGAGCCATCCAACTACTTGAAAGCTAGATTCTGGTTTTGGTTGACATAATCACCACAGTGAATAATCTAGTTCCATTCTCCATTTAACAAGCCTCTTGTCAAAGCACCTTGCTGGTTTATACCCTGAAAAAGGAAATTAAAGTACTAATGGTGAGCCAGACGCCACGGCTCGTCACACGCACACAGCAAGCTCTGAATTCTAGTGAGCTCTTGTTTCAGTAAATTCAGCTTACTGTGTCTTTTCACAAAATAACAACTACCGGGAAGTTCTTTCTGTTCTGAATTCTCAAATGAAAAATAAAACCTTGGGCTCCAGCTGAAAGGTGGAACCTGCCATTCGATTCCTAACACAGGGAGTGGAGTTGCAGTGAGAAAACATGAAGCCAGCTCTACAATTTTTGCATTGTATAATGTTTTCTATGAACTTGGCAGAAGCCCTCAAAGGAAAGACAGTTGGTGCTTAGGAACTAGCCTTGATTTTCTGCTTGGGACAGTGAGTATCAGGAATCCATTCTTAATGAAAAGCAAACAGAGGATCACTACCTTCCCCCATACATTCCTTACATATTTATACTTGAACATACTCTGTGGAGAGAGTGTTTCTTTCTTTCTTTCTTTTTTAATGCATTCTGCATTCAGAGGGTGTGCACTGGAAAGCCCCATCTGGAGGGTTGGGGCTAGAATAGCAAACTGGAAGTTAACCCTTGCATGCAACTATATTCACACTAGCTTGAATGTGAAGTACCATATGAATGGGGGGTATTGTGGCTTATTAAGACATTTCAAAGAAAGTTTCAAAACTAATTTTCAAATGTTATCCTTAGGGATACAGAAGCGACTCATCCTCTTCTGTGGCTAGGCAATCTCTTTATTTCTAATGTAGGCTTGTTGAAATGGAAGAAGTTCTGAAGAGATGTCAGAGCCACAGTCCCTTGTTGTGCAGCTATATTCCCATGAGCTTACCTCTAGTGGGTTCAGTTTTCTCATTTCTAAAAGACCAGCAGTGGCTCCCCAATGTGTAACCAAATTCTGGTGAAGGATACTGTATGAAATCACCTGAAAAATATAAAGTACCATAAGAACGGGAAGCATTATTTTATGGCATACAAAGATAACTTTCAAATATTTACGTAAAAATAGACTCTTTAATTAAACATTTGATTTTGAGATACTTATAGATTTACATAAACTTGTAAGAAATAATAAAGAGAGTTCTGGTGTAGCTTTTGCCCAGTTTCTCCCTGTCTTATTCAGCTCACTCTGCCATAACAAAACACCATAGATTGAGTAGCTTAAACAGCAGAAATTTATTTTACCGTAGTCTGAAGTCTAGAAGTCCAAGATGAAGATGCCAAGATGAAGATGCCAGCATGGTTGGTTTCTGCCGAGAGCTCTGCTCCTGGCTTGCAAACAGACACTCTCTAGCTGGGTCCTCACAGAGGAGTTAGAGAGAGAACAGGTGTCTGGTGTTTCTTCTTATAAGGACACTAATTCCACTACGAGGACTCCTCCCACAATCTCAATTAAGCCAGATTAAATCCTAGAGGTCTCACCTCCAAACACCATGACATTTGAGATTAGAGTTTCAATATGTGAATTTGGCAGGGGACAAATTCTTTCCATAGCATTCCTAATAGTAACATCTTGCAAATCTATAGTAAAATATCACTGCCAGGATATTTCCGCGATGCAGTCAAAGCCCCCAAAATTTCCATCATCACGAGGATCCAAGTTATCCTTTTATAACCCATCCCATCTCCCTTCTACCCTCACCTCTCCTTAACCTGAAACCATGAATCTGCTCTCCATTTCTATAATTTTGTCCCTTCAGAAATGTTATAAAAATTGAATCACACAATATTAACCTTTGGGATTAGCCTTTTCACTAGGTACGATTTTCTGAATATTCCTCCAGGTTGTTGCATGTATCAATTTGTTTCTTTTCCTTGCTGAGTGCTGTTCCAGCATATAGATATACCACAATTTGTTTAACCATACACCCATTGAAAAAATATCTAAGTTGTTTCCAGTTTGTGAATATTACAAATAAAGCTACTATAAATTCATATACAGAATTTGGGAAATATAAGGTTTCATTTTTCTGAGATAAACACCCAAACATGCAGTTGTTGGACCCCATGATAGAGGCATGTTTACTGTCTTTAAAAAAACAAAATACTGAAAAACTGTTTTTCAGAGTGGATACACCATCTTAGATATCCAGCAACAATATATGATTCAGTTTCTCTTTATAATTGCCACCATTAGGTGTTTTCAACATTTTTAATTTTAACCATTCTGACAGGTGTAATGTTTCATTGTGGTTTTAATTTTCACTTCCCTGTTTGTCATCTGTATATCCTCTTCAGTGAAATGTCTCTTTATGTCTCTTATCCATCATCTAATTGGATTGTTTGTTTGCTTTTACTACAGAGATTTGAAGGTTTTTTTTTAACATTCTAGATATGAGTTTTTTGCCAGACTGGTAATTTGCAAATATTTTCTCCCAGTCTTCCCACTCTTTCAACAAGATATTCCACAGAGCACAGACTTGAATTTACGTTTAATTATATTTTAATGAAATGTAATTTACCATACCATTACCAAAAGTATGGCTCATACTTTTTTTTTGAAGCCTAAGAATTCTTTGTGGTCCTAGATTATGAAGATTTTCTGCTATGATTTTTTCTAAAAATGTTACAGATTTATGTTTCATATTTAAGTCTGTGATTCATTTTGAGTTAAATTTTAAATAAGATGTGACAGTTAGGTTGAGGTTTATATTTTGCTTATAAATGCTTGCTCCAGCTCTATTTGTTGAAAGGCTATTGCTTCTCCATTGAATTTTTGCATTTTTGCCAAAAATCAGGTGGACATAGTTGTGTAGATCTATTTCTGAATTCTCTATTCTGTTCCACTAAGTTATATGTCTATCCCTCCAGAAACACCACACAATCTTGATTGCTGTATCAATATAGTAAGCCTTAAAATTGAATGGACTGATTCCTCCTACTTTATTCTTTTTCTGAATAGTTTTAGTTATTCTAATACCTTTCCCTTTCTTGTATAAGTTTTTGAATAATTTTGCCTATGTCTACAAAATGGGATTTAATAGAAAGTGCATATAACCTATACATCAATTGGGGATAATTTACATGTTTACTATGAGTCTTTCAACTATGAAGAGTGATTGCCTCCCATTTGTTTAGAAATTTCTTTGATTTACCAGTGTTTTGTAGTTTTCAAAGAATATTCAAATTCTATATGTGTATTTATTCTTTAAAATTTTATTTTTGAACAGTTACAAATGATATTGTATTTTTAATTTCAAATTCCATATGTTCATTGCTTGTATATAGAAACACAATTATGTACGTTTATCTTGTATCCTACAAACTTGATAAACTCACTTGTTAGTTCTGATAGTTTTCTTTCAACTGAAAATGTCTTGATTTCTCCTTCATTCCTAAAAGATATTTTTACTAGATATAAGATTCTAGGTTGGCAGTTCTTTTCTTTAAACCCTTGAAAAATATTGTACCACCTCCTATGCCCTCCATGACATCTGGTTAAAAAAAAAAAAACACTGTCATTTGTATTTGTTTTCCCGTAAAGAAAAAGTGCCATTTCTGTATTTGCTGCTTTACATATTTTTGTATCAGGGTGAATTTGTTGGGGTTACCCTGTTTGTGTTTCACTTAGCTTCTTGAATCTATATATTTACTTATTTTAATTTTTTATTTCCATAGGTTTTTGGGGAACAGGTGGTATTTATGAACTTATGAATAAGTTCTTTAGTGGTGATTTCTGAGATTTTGGTGCACCATCACCCAAGAAGTACACAGTGTACCCAATTTGTATTATATATTGTCTTATATATTTATTTTTAGTTTTTGCCAATTTTGTAAAATTTTCGGACATGATTTCTGTAAGCACTCTTTCAGTCCTGTTTACTTTCTCCTCTGCCTCTGAGGTTCTTATGATTGAACCAAATATATATAATATACATATATAATATATACACATACACACAATTATACATATATATATAATATACAATTTTATATATACATGGAGATACGAGATTTTTAAATAATTGGCCAATATAGTTGTGGAGGTTGGGCAAGTTCAAAATCAGCAGAGTAGGTTGGTAGGCTGGAGACCCGGAGATGAGTTGCAGTTCCAGTTCAAAGGTGGTCCACTGGAAGAATTCCCTCTTTTCTTCAGGGAGCTCAGTTTTCTTCTATTAAAGCTTTCAACTGATTGGATGAGGCCCACCTGCATTATGGAGCATAAGCTGTTTTACTTGGTCTACTGATTTGAATGTTAATCTTACCTTTAAAAAATGCCTTCATAGACACATCTAAAATAATTTTGACCAAATATCTGAATACCACGGTCCAGCCAATTTGACTCGTAAAACTGACCATCACAATTCCACAGGCCCCTGAGGAACAGGGACCTTTGTTCATTTTTTCCAGTGTATTTTATTTTTGTTGTTAAAATTGAGTAATTACTATTATCTATCTTCAATTCACTCCTTCTTTTTTCTGTTCCCTCCATTCTGCTTTTGGGCTTACCCATTGAGTTTTTCATTTCAGTTATTTTATTTTTAGTTCTAAAATTTCCATTCATCTGTATATATTTCTTTGCTGAGACTTTCTGTTTCTTTGCTAAGGACTTCTATTTTTCATTTGTTTTAAATATGTTCATAATTGTTCATAATTGCTCATTGAAGGATTTCTGTGATGACTATTCTAAATATTTGACAGATAATTCTAACATCTCTGTCATCTCGGTGCTGACATCTATTAATTGTCTTTCTTTTTCATTCGGTTTGATATCTTCCTGGTTCTTGGTATGACGAATGATGTTCTATTGAGACCTGGACATTTTGGGTATTGTGTTGTGAGACTATGGGCTGTGTAAACTTCCTCTTTTAGCTGCTTTCTCTGGAACCACTATGGAAAGTGAAGAGGGAGAGGGAGAGATGCCTCATCACTTCCAGGTGGGAGCAAAGGTCCAGGTTCCCCATTTAGCCTACTTTGACATGACGGGGAGGTGAGCCTCATTAATGCTGGGCAAACGTGGGTGTTTCCACTCCCAGCTTAGCATCCCAACCTGATTGGAAGGGATAGCAATCACTCATTACTGGTTCCCACTTGGCCTCCAATGATACCACAAGGCGTGGAGTGGCCTTGTTATTGCTGAGCAGTGGTAAAAGTTCTGACTATGCCTCCTCTGACATTATTCCAGTTGGGAGGTAGAGGGTCTCTTACTACTGCTGGGTTGGAATGAAATTCAGCATCATATTTAGACTTCTCTAACACTACCCCAGCTAGAGTTTGGGACACCTCATTATGGCCTGGCAAAGACAGAAGTCTGCTTCTCTATTCAGCCTTTGTTGGTGAGAGAATCCCCTCTTCCTGGCTCTTTGTCTAGAGAGAGTAAGATCTTGTTGAACTTATTTTGTCCACATCCTTGGGCATTTCCAGATTGCTGTCTTCTTTAATGTTTGGGATATATAAGGAAGAAAAGAAAACAAAGGGAATTTATTTCTGTATTGTTCCTTAAATCTTGAGGTCTTAGTCAGACTACTACCTTCTCTTCACCTTTCAAAGTATTCTTGTGGTTATTTTATATCTAACATCTAGGTTTTTAAGTTGTACTTAGCAGGAAGAAATAGGGAAAAATACACCTACTTTATATTCCTGGAAGCAGAAGTTTATAAAAATTCGCTTTTAATAAGGGGCAGTAAGAGGGCAAACAATATCAAATAAAAATTCAATATTGTAACTCCAGTGGAATTATGGCTTATCACTAAACTAGAAACTATAAAAGTAGCTCCTATTCAAGTGTTCTTACTAGAATAATATTTTTACTTTGGAAGTCTACTGAACTCCCATCTCAAATTTTCTCACTTAAAATATTTTAATTGTTTTATAGTACTTATGTCTCTAGTTTATTATGACATTTGAATGTATTTATTTTAAATTGTGGTATAAGATATGGAAAATATTTAATACTGTATTTTTATCAGGAATTTCTACTTTCTCTGGAGAAAAGTGAGATATTTGACTTTCCTCCCCATTCCTGGCCAGTTCCCAACTTTATCTCTGATATCCACAAGTAAAAGAATTTAGGGTCACATTGACTATTCATTTTCAATGAAGTCCTAGAGCACACTAATACCCTCCCTTTGCCTTCTTGACATATTCAAATAATAAGACTGCACATTTTTGGTTTTTTAACATGAAGTTTATCTAGAAAATGTTTTCATTTCCAAATTCTAAAATCTAAAAATAATTTAAACAGTAAAAAATATTATAAATTATGTTTCAAAAGTTCAGATTCCTATATTTCTTTTGTATAAATGAAAATTATTAAAATTAATTAATTACTAGAACGCTTTCAATAGTTAACTTTCTGTGGTTATAGTTGACACAGCATGCCAGTGGCTAATATGGAACTGGAACTCTCTCATCTTGACCTATGCACATCTGATCAATCTTATGTCCAGCTGTTTCTCTCAGAAGCCCTAGAAGATAAGTGATTTTACCGCCAATTTGGCAGGTAAGGAAACAAACTCATTGACCAACATCACAAACTTAGTAACTAATGTGTTAAACTTTCCAAGATAATGTAATTAGTAGCTGGCAGAATCGTAAGTCACTCACTATCAGTATTCTGATTCCAAATGCAGTGCTTTTTTTTTCTGCATCAAAGCTCCCTCCCTGTGACTGATTTCAAGCTCTGCTTCCTCTCAAAGGATACACAAATGCAAGCAAGGTCCTCGAGTAAGTATCCAAACCGTATTCTCATTTTGCTTTGAGTACTCCATGCTCTTCTTAATACCTTACAGAGACTTACCTTTGCCTTCATTTGAGATGAAGGCAAAGATCTTTACAGCCTTCATCAAAGCTTTTTCATAAGGAGGCTTCTAATTATTCTAAAGAGTAGTGGCTCCTCCTTAAATAACTAGAAAGCAGGACAAAATAGATTACACAATGGTTTTCAGACATTGGACAACTGGCAGTGCAGCATTGTGATTCCTGAGAAAATAAAAACAAATGAGGTGAGCCCTGTGATTTTACCATCTCAATGCCTGGATGCAGCTGTAGGCCATAGTGCAAGGAGAATAAATCCAAAAGAGGCAACAGTCTTGCTGAGTTGAGCAGACACAATTCAGAGGCTTTGTCCTTTTCATGGAGACAGAGGTGGCTAGAATTTTCAGAGAAGAGTGCCAGAAAGGAGGGAACTCCATGAAGAAAAGTCTGAATATTTGTGGAGGTAATGCTTTAAGTCTTTCACTGATGCTAATCTGCATACACAGGAGATAAAAATACTCAAAGCTGGGGAAAGAACCACTGAAAAACTGTAAGCAGAAGAATTTCCAATGTTCACATAAACTCAGTTTATGTGCCCATCAGCCAGAGTAGAAAGGTACTATAAGGCATAGTTCATTGAGTTTTCACAAAATGATATCACCTTATTAGTGGGATTAAATTAGATTTAAACTATAGGGTGCTCTGGGCATGCCCTAACAAAGCATAAAAGTGTGCCTCAAAAGGATCACACTGATTCCAAATGATACTAAGTGTGACCAAGGAATGATTTAAAACTATACAAAGGAAAACAGAAAAACTATCAACCAAAACCAAATTATAAAATGTGTGACATTCAGCATCAAAGTAAAATTATCAGGTATGAAAAAAAAATAGAAGAATATGATTCAAAGCCAAAAGAAAAATTACTTAATAGGCACAGACCGAGAAATGACAGAGATGATGGAGGTAGCCAACAAAGACATTACAACAACGATTGTAAATATGCTCCATATGTTCAACAAGGTAGAGAAAAATATCATTATGGTGAAGAGAAAATAAAAAATTTTTTTAAAAACCAAAAGGGAACTTATATAAGCAAAAGATGTAATATCTAAAAATGGATATCATACAGGGTAAAATTAGATAAAGGAGACACTGAAGAAAAAAGTAATTAACTCTGAAGACAGCAATAGAAGCTACCCAAAATGAAGTATAGATAGAAAAAAGACAAAATAATTAATAATGAATCAGTTATCTGAGCAACAATGTTAGTTTAATAAACATATAATTGAAACTCCAGAAGGAAAGAAGGAGAAACAGAAAACAAAGTTGGGGAAGTGAATGCCAGAGTTTTACAAATTTGATAAAATTTATGAACTCACAGATTCAAGCCCAACAAACCCTTATTAGAGGAAATATAAAGAAATTTATGCCAAGAAACACCATAATCACATTTCTGGAAACAAGTGAATAGGAGATCCTTTTAAATATAGCTAAAGAGGAAAAGACACATGAAACATGAAGGAACAAAGGTGAGAATGGCAACATACTTCTTGTCAGAAAAAAAGTAAGCCAGAAAACAATGGAGCAATGTCCTTAAAATCTTATGTCAGTAAACATCAACTAAAAATTGTATACTCAGCAAAAATACGTTGCAGAAATAAAGGCCAAATAAAAACCCTTTTACACAAACCACAGTTAGAGAAGTTATTTCTGGCATATCTACACCTCAAGAACTTTTAAGGAAAGTTTCTCAAAAGTGATAACAGATGAGATTCTGAAATTTGCACAAAGGAATGAAAACATTTAGAAATGATAAATATGTGGGTAAGTATAAAATGTATTTTTCTCATTTTAGTCTCTTCAGAAGAAAATTGTTTAAAACAAAAATAAAGATAATGTATTGTGTGATTCATAACATTTGCAGAAATAAAATGCATCACAAGTACAGCACAATGGAAGAATGTGTTATAAGATTTAGTCAGTATAGGCTGAGCGCAGTGGCTTATGCCTGTAATTCCAGCACTTTGGTATGCCAAGGTGGGCGGATCACGAGATCAGGAGATTGAGACCATCTTGGCCAACATGGTGAAACCCTGTTTCTACTAAAAATGCAAAAATTAGATGGGTGTAGTAGTGCACACCTGTAGTCCCAGCTACTCAGGAGGCTGAGGCAGAAGAATTGCTTAAACCCGGGCGTCGGAGGTTGCAGTGAGCCGAGGGCGCCTCACTGTACTCCCGCCTGCAGAGTGAGACTCTGTCTCAAAAAAAAAAAAAAAAAAATTTTAGTCAATATATAACAGTAATATAATAGTATTTGAAGGTAGAATGTGTAACGTTAAAGATGGGTATTTTAAAACTTAAGGAGTACACGAAAACATAAAGCAATATATTACAGCTAAAATAGTGATAGTGGAGACTAAATATAAGTATTAAAAATACGTAAGTAATTAAACTAATGCAGAAAATAGAAGCTAAAAGAATAAATAAGAGATAGGACAAATAGAAAATAAACAGCAAGATGGTGGATTTTGTGAAAATTCCATCAACAATGTTTTTAAATGTAAATGATCCAAGAATTCAAATGAAAAGGGAGAGATTTTTAGATTGGATTTAAAAAATACTACCGTTATATCTAAAGACACAGATGTGCTAATATTAAAAAGATAGAGAAAAATATATTATGAAAACCCTAATCACAAGAAAGCTGGAAATGTTACATTAATATCAAAGTAAATTTAAGAACAAGGAATATCATCAAGATAAAGATATTTCATAGTAAATAATAGATTAATATATCAATAAGACATACTAACCCTAAATATTAATAGATTTTACAGCAGAACTTCAAAACATAAAGCAAAACTTCAAACTAAAGGAAAAATAGAAAAATCTAAAGTTATGTTTGCAAACTTCAACATTCCTCTCAATAATTAATAGAATAATTGGGGAAATCAGTAAGCATATATATGACTTTTACTTAACCTAGTTGACAGCTATAAAAAAAATCCATTATTTTAATGTACACACAAAACATTCACAAAATTAGATCATATTCAGAATCATAAAACAAATTTCATCAAAATTTTAAACAAAATGATTAAAAGGATTGTAATCATACTAGGTATGTTTTCTATTCTTTATTAAATTAAATTAGAAATCAATAGCAAGTGGATATCTAGACAATGTCAAAATATTTGCAAATTGAAATGTACAACTTTGAATAACCCATGAATTAAAGAAGCAGTAGAACAGTTGATTACAAAATATTTCAAACTGAAGGAAAATGAAAACATAACATCAATATTTGTAAGGTGTAGCTAATGTAATGCTTTGAGGGAAGTACACAGATGGTCCAGACTTACAGTGGTCCAACTTATGAATTTTCAACTTTGCAAAGGTGGGAAACAATACACATTCTGTAGAAACTATACTTTGAGTGTCCATATACCACTTTGCCTTCCATTTTCAGCACAGCATTTAATAAATTACATGAGATATTCAATACTTTATTATAAAATAGGCTTTGTATTAGATGATTTTGCGCAAGTGTAGGCTAAAGTGTAGGCTAGTGAGTGTTTTGAGTGTGTTTAAGGTAGACCAGGCTAAGCTCTGATGTTTAGTATCTTAGGTGTATTAAATGCATGTTCAACTGACAATATTTTTAACGTATAATGGGTTTCTTGGTATGTAACTCCACTGTAAGTGGAGAAGCATCCATATAGAGTTGAATGTTCATATAAGAAAACAAAGAAGGACTCAAAGCAACGTTCTTAGATCCCACTTTAAAGAGACTAGACAAAAGTAATTAAAGGAAATGAAAGGAAATTATGAAAGGAGATATGAGCAGAAATCAATAATAAAGAAAACAAAATATACCACAGAAAATCAATGAAATCTGAAGCTGGTTCTATGAAGAATATCCACAAAATTTACAAAATTCTACCCAGATTTATCAAAAAAGCAGGAAAGGAGCCAAATTACCAATGTCAGTAATAAAAGAGGGACATTACTACACATTCTACAAACCACATTCTGTTGGTCTATGAGACCAATAAGGAACTACTGCCAGCAACTCTATAAACCAACGAATATGACAGTTTTAACAATATGGACACATCATTTAAAAGACACAAACTACTAAAGCTTACTTTAAAACAAATATTCTGAGTATCCTAAGCATAGTAAAAACCTTCCCAGAAACAAGAGCTCCGGGAATAGATGGCTTCGTTGTTGAATCCTAGCAAACGTTTAGTAAACAAGCCAGAGAAATTTTGTTAAACTTTTCTGGAAACTAGAAGAGAAACATATACTTCCCAATTCATGAAGTTGTGAGCAAAGAACTCACAATTCATAGACAGACAAGGAATCACAAAAAAGAAAACAACCAGAGAGTATCTAAGTGAGCACAGTGCAAAAATGTTAATAAAATGTAAAAAAAAATTATTCCAGCAATATTTATCAAAATATAAATCATGATCAAGTGAGATTTATGCCAAAAAGGCAAGATTTGCTTAACATTTTTAAATTATCTCAATACACGCAGAAAAATTATTTGGAAAATTTAACATTCATAACTAAATAAATAAATGATATAAAGGATAAAAACTTTCATCAATAAACAATAAAAGGGATCTTCTTCATTACAAAGTCAATAGCTAACATCATATAGATTGTGAAAGACTGGACAGTTTCCACATGAAAACTGGGAAAAAGGCAATTTTCACTCCTGCTCTTCAATACCATAATGGAGATTCTGTTCAGCAAAATGAGGCAAGAAAAAGACATACAGATCTGAAAACTGAATTAAGACTGTTTATATTCACAGACAACATGATCACTTATGTAGAAAATCTTATAAAATCCAAAAATAAGTTGATAAATAAGTTTAGGTAATTCATAGATTCTAAGATCAATATACAAAAACTAACTATTTCTATACAATAGAAAAAAATGGAAATTAAAATATTTTAAAATGTTACTTATAAAAGAATTAAAAATATGAAATATTTAAGTAAAAGCTTAATGAAACTTTTGCAAGACTGTGCACTGAAAATGACAAAATATTTCGGAGAAAAATAAGACCAAAATAAATGGATAGGTATACTATGTTCCTGGCTCAGAAGATTCAATGTCATTAAGAGTTCAATTCTCCCCAAATTAAAATGTATTTTCAATACATATCAGCCAAAAATCTTCACAAGCTTTTTTTTTTCTGACATTAAATCAATTATTTTGTAGACAGTGAAAAGCTTCTCTGTAGAGAAATTCAAAGAACCTAGAATTTCCAAAAATAATTTTGAGAAAGAAGAACAAAATTGGAGAAGTTACACAACCTGATTTTGTCTTATTATCAAAATACAGTAATGAAGCAGTGGATTCTTTGTTCCTGAGAGACATAGATCAATGGAACCGAATGGAGACTTCAGAAATGGGCCCATGTAAATATTCAATTGATTCATGACAAAGTTGCCAAGGCAATTCAATAAGGAAAGGACAATCTTTTCCCCAACCTTACTGAAAGGACCAGCTATTCGTATACAAATAAAAGAAAAACAAATCTCAAAACTTAACACATACCACATTCAAAAGTTGATTTCAAATGGAGCATAGACCTGTATGTCAGAGCCAAAACTCTTAAAATTCTGTAAAAAATTTATGAGAAAATTTGGAGACGTAGAAAATATTCACCAATTTAAGAGTAGGTAAAGATTTTTAAATAGGACAGAAAAAGCACAAACTATAAAGAAAATTTAATTGCACTTTGTTAAAATTAAAAACATTTGCTCTCCATAAACACTGTAAAGAAAATGATGTCAAGTCTCAGTCTAGGGTAAAATATTGGCAAAATGTATATCTGGACTTCTAATCCAAATACATAAAATGGAGAAAAGGGAATGCACATACACTGTTGGTGGGAATGTAAATTAGTACAAATTCTATGGGAAACAGTATGGAGATTTCTCAAAGAACTAAAAATAGAACTACCATTCAATGCAGCAATCCCACTACTGGGTGCCTAGCCCGAAGAACAGAAATCATTTATCAAAAAAATACCTACAACCCTACGTTTTTTGAAGCACTATGTACCATACCAAAGACATGGAATCAACCTAAGTGCCCATCCCCAACTGAATGAATAAAGAAAATGTGGTATGTAGACACATTGGAATTCTATTCAGCCAGAAACAAGAATGAAATGTCTTTTGCAGCAACATGGGTGGAACTGAAGGCCATTATCTTAAGTGAAATTACTCAGAAACAAAAAGTCAAATACTGCATATTGTCACTTATCAGTGGAAGCTAAATAAGGTATACATATGGACATAATGTGAAACGATAGCGATGGGAGGCTCAGAAGGGTGGGAGGGGTTAGGTAACAAGAAATTAACTAATAGGGCCAATGCACCACTATTTGGGTGATGGTTACACTAAAAGTCCTGACTTCACCACTATGCAATATATCTATATAACTAAACTGCACTTGTACCCCTTAAATTTACAGTTTTTCTAAAAAAAAAAAAGTAGTTGTCTAACCCAATTTAAAACTTGGGAAAAGATTTGAATGCACTGAAAATGAATATATGCAAATCGTCAATAAGCACATAAAAGGATGTGCAACATCGTTAATATGTGGACATTGCCCAGGAAAACCACTGAAATACTGCCACAGTGGATTAACTAGACCCACTAGAGCTATAATTGAAAGGAATAATGGCCAAAAGGAGAGAATAAAACTAAAATGAAAGAAACTAGTGTTGGTGAGGACATGGAACAAGTGAAACTCTTATAGGTTGCTGGTACGAATGCAAAACAGTTCAACTGCTTTGGAAAGTGGTTTGGCAATTTATAACTAAGATAAACATCCACCAACCATATGACCCAGCATTTCTATTCCCGGGTATGTATCCTGGGAAATGTGTCTATACAAGACTTATACTAGAATGTTCATAGCTGCTTTATTCATAATGCTCCCAAACTAGAGAGTTCCTAGATCTCTGTTAGCTGATGAATAGAAAACCAATTTTGATTTAATCTTATAAAAATACACAACTCAGCAGTCAGAGGGAACAAACTACTGATCCAGATAACATTTCATCCACGTAGAGGAATCTCTAAAACATTGTGCTAAGTGAAAGACGCCAGATGCAAAAGACTACATACTGTATGATTCCATTTGAATGAAATTCTACAAAAGGCAAAACTATGGGGATAGAAAGTAGATCAATGGTTGACAGGTTCAATGGAAAGGAGAAGGGAATGACTGAAAGGCGGGGATGAAGGAAGTTTATGGGGTGATGGAAATGTTCTTTCTATATCATCATCGTGATAGAGGTTTATGGCCATGTGCCTTCGCAAAAACTCTTCAAATTGAACTCTTAAAATTGGTGAACATTTTGTGTGCAATTTATACTTCAATAAAGCTAATTCTTTTTAAAGTAAAAGATGGAAAAGATATCCCATGCAAACACTAATCCAAAAATTTGGGATGACTATATTAATATCAGATGAAGTAGATTTCCAAACAAGGAATATAGATGAATAAAGAGGCCCATTTTGTAATACTAAAGGGATTAATTCATCAAGGGGACATATTAAAGTTTACTTGACTCCCTATCTAGTTATTTTTGTAGCTCTTAAAATAGATCTTCCTGGCATTCGTTTACTTCTCTGCAGAAAGTGAGGTTCTAAAATGATTTTTTTATATTGTCTTAGTGTATTTTGGAGTAGGGAAGCTTTTCTTTTCCCAAATCATGTGTCAGAATGTTTCAGGCCAATTTCTTCAGTTCTACTGTAATTATTTTGGCTGACTTTTTTCATTGGCTAGATGTGTTATTAATTGTCTTTTATTCAGAAATCTGAAACTTACTGACTTCATTGACGGATTTCTAATGTTACTCAGTAAAAAAAGTAATTAAATATGTGCAAACATTTATTTCACTTTACCACATATTTTAAAAGATTTCCAAAATGTGTAATATTAGAATATTAATACATATGTTAATATATTTTATAATTTATTATTGATGTTATATTTGACATTTTAAATTATCGTTTATGTAATATTAACATTAATGCATAGAACAAGTGTTATGATATTTAGAAAGATTAGCAAACTTTGATCACCACAATTGACCAAAACGATGGCCAAGACAGCTATGCCTTCAAAGTGACTGTGAAATCTTGGAGTTCTTCCCCTTTCAAAATGTGACGATGTGATTATCAAAGAATTCCCAGCAGCCCTCCTTTCTTTGCCAATCATGCCCTTGTTCTCCAAAATGAATCCTCATGCTCTGTTACTACCACAGTTGTCAGCATCATGGTATCAGGTTATCTGCTACCACGTATCCTTACCACATGCCAGCATTGCCTGAAATTCCTCTCACAAATTCCTCTCACTCCCAAATTCCTCTCACTCTAGCCTGTTCTCCTTCCTAGTCACGTCCGTGCTCTTTCCAAGCTTCGGTCACAGAATTCTCCTTTGTGTATCTCAACCTCCTCTTCCTGCCCAGCTGACAATAGCATGGTGCAGTGGATTTGTAACTCACCTTTGCCTCATGAGACTTACAAAACATGCTTTCTTTAAAAAGCAGAGATGAACTCTTTTGAAACGAGTGTAATTCACATGTCTACTGAAGTCATCCAATCACTTGAATTGGAGAAAATGCAAACTGGCTTTAACCCACACGTTGTGGGAAATCCAAAGCCTCCCTATATTTGCCACTTCCCAGGGGGCCCATGTTCTTCTGGTTCCCACCAAACTCTTGTTCTCACCTCCCAGCATCTCTCTTATTTCTCTGCTTCATACTGAATTATATATAGAACATCATTCATTTTCTGTGATCCCCCTCACCCCAATAAAAACACTCACACCTAGCAGTTAAAATTGTGGCAGATCTTGCAAATGGAGAGGTTTTATTTGCCAACATTACTCAGCTCTTCCACTCACTCCAAACCCCTCTCACATTTTTCTCTTCCCTTCATTTTTCTAGATCTCAGCCTTTAAGAGACTCCAGGAAACTCCTCCCCCTTTGTTTATCCATGCAAAGTAAAGCTCAAGACCCTCTCAATCAGCTTAGGGCTATCCTACATATCTAGAGAGGAGATACCTAATGCAACCTAAATAGAAATAAAGCTCCCTGAGACACAATTCTATGAGAGATGTTATTTCCATTTTCTATCTTGTTACTAAGGACACAATGATCAAGCTTGTAATAGATGAGCAGAAGTTCTCCCAATTCAGTTATTCTGCTATAGTAATACCCAGAGAGGCTTTATACATAAGGATGCTATGTAGTTAACTAAAGATTCTAGTCAGGCTATTTGCTGACCTTTGTGAATGTGGCTCAGAACTGATGAACCGCACATATAAAACTAAAAATACTGACACTTCTTGACCTTCAAAGATCATGTAGCTACTTGTATTTCTTACATTATGAAAAACCACATCGTTATTTTAGAATGAGAACTAGTTATATATAAGAGATACTAAAGGATTTACAGGTTGAGTATCCCTTATCCAAAATGCTTGGGACCAGGAGTGTTTCACATTTGGGATTTTGGAATATTTGCATTACACAGTGAGTAATGCGGGGAGGAGATTCAAGTGTAAACATGAAATTCATTTATGCTTCATATATATCTTACATAGTCTGAAAGTAATTTTATATATAATGTCTTAAGTAATTTTGCGCATGAAACAAAGTTTTGGCTGTGTTTTCACTTCGACTCATTATGTGAGGTCAGGTGTGGGATTTTCCACTTGTGGCCTCATGGCAGCACTCAAACAGTTTCCGAGTTTGGATGTCCCACTTGTATTGTGGTTGCCAATATCATCCTGAGTTTCCTCAAATGAAAGATGAAAGAATAATAGCTCTGGTATAGTTTTCATTGTCTTCTGGGTGGTCTAATTTCTTTTTTTGCTTTCTGATTACTTTTGTTTCCCCAAAGCATGGTCTTCGTGGAGAGGTCCCTTTCTTAATTCGCATCCTCACTCGTTACTGATCAGAGATATTTTCTGGTCTCTTGTTTTTAACCTGACAATGAGCTGCAGCTTTCTGTTTCAATCTATTCTAAATCTTTGGTGTGTCTACAGTCTCTATGATGTGTATCCTCTCTTCAAGACCAGGTTTCTCCTAAGCCCTGCAATCATTCTGTCTCTCTCTGTCTCTCTCTCTGTCTCTCTCTCTCTCTCTCTGTCTCTCCCTCTCTCTCTCTCTCTGTGTGTGCGTGTGTGTGTGTGTATTGAGATAAAGGGTTGGCAAAAACTAAACTATACTGGGAGTCCAGATTTGAAGTTAATGTACTGGCTATGCACCCTCATGATGATTTTTGTATTATACGACTTTTTTAAATAATAAGAGGTAAAGTCTATTCAGCCACTCCATCCTAAGTTTGGATGATTAGGAGTTAGAATATGAAGCAGGATAGATGTGGCTCTCCCCCTGCCTCCGAGTTTGTTCCTGAACCAACCTGGCTGTGAGAATAGAGCACAACATTCATTATTCATGGGAGGATCTTATTAGTATTTATTGGTAGTAGTATCACTATTCATGCTGATCTATTCTTGACAAATTTGCTTTCTATTTATCTTAATGTAACAAAATTTTTAGTAGAACAAATTCTTTATATTATTGAAAAAGTTTATATTTACATAATGCCAAGCATAATTTTTCCAAATTGCATCATTAAGATAAATAATTCATTATAATTGATATCAAGTAGGGTTTGTTTAAATCTCACCCCTCATCCAAAGTTATTAGTTACTTTACTGAAAAAGTATATCCAAAGGTTTCTGTTTTCAGGCTCAGCAATTTTCTCTTGAATCATGATGGCATTAGGATCTTAGCTCAAGGGCTTAATGTGTGCCCACCTTGAGGATTCAGACACATGGACTTTTTGCTGTGTCTTCTGGGGCTGGTCTTTAAGTGTTCTCTCTACACAGGAAAGAGCCTCCAAGTAAAGAAATCATCCTACAGAAAGATAAACTGAAGGACTTGTGAGATCTGTCCATAACAATTGATTAGTGACAGAGGGGAGGGAGAAATTTTGACTACGCTACTCAGACTTCTCTGGGAACAGTGGAAGGTATATTTTTCTGGGGTCCACATCATGATGATGGGAAAAATACAGGCACAGAACGCAGCCCTCAGTTCAGTGGGTGAGGACACTAGGACAACGGACCTAGGAGACCAATACTTGAGAAGTAGAATCTTAGTGGCCCAAGGGCAGAGAGCCTGACCTTCAATTTGTCCCAACATGGGTGGAGATTTTTTATTTTTTGTATATTATGATGTTTTTATATTTTAAAAAATCTTTTTGTCTGGGGACAGACTGGCCTACCTGGGGCTAGCCAGTTCTTAGGAATAGCAAAGAACTCAGCTAGAAAAGTGCTTTAGGCCGGGCGTGGTGGTTCACGTCTATAATCCAGCACTTTGGGAGGCCAAGGCAGGGAGATCACGAGGTCAGGAGTTCGAGACCATCCTGTCCAACATGGTGAAACCCCATCTCTACTAAAAATACAGAAATTAGCTGGGCGTGGTGGGGCACATCTGTAGTCCCAGCTGCTCGGGAGGCTGAGGCAGGAGAATCACATGAATCCGGGAGGCAGAGGTTGCAGTGAGCTGAGATCACGCCACTGCACTCCAGCCTGGGGACAAAAAAAAAAAAAAAAAAGATGCTTTAATATGCAAACTAGCCAGTCCAGAGCTTTATGTTCTCTATCCTGTATATTGCAGGAAGCAATATTGTTCTGTCTTAATAATCCTGAGGCCACATACCAGACAACCAGAAACAACTCTTTTAGCCCAAAGGCTGCTGGAATTACCCAAACTAGCCAACCCTAAGCAATTCACTCTACTGTACCTTGCCTTTCCCAGGGACACCCCAGCAAAGACTGTGGTGAGGATTGCTTCTCCCTCTTGCTTCTGTCTCCTGACCAACGCTAGTGCTTCCCCCATGGCCCTGAATGGCATGCCGTGCCTTGCTTTTCCAGTGAAACTGCAAGCAACAACAAACTTTTTTTTCATGGCATTGACCTCTCCATGCTGACACTCAGTCTGCTTTATAAATTAAGACTCATGCACAGAACAAGGGGTCCCTGCCCGGGGCCTCCACAAGTATCTGCACTTTATGGTAGACTGAATAATGGTCCTTCCTAGGATGTCCACATCTAAATTCCCCAAACCTGTGAATATGTCACTTTGCACGGTAAAAGAGGTTTTGTGAAAGTGATTAAACTAAGGATGTTTAGTTGCTGGGTGACATGGTTTGAATATATGTCCCTGTCAAATCTCATGTTAAACTGTGAGCCCCAGTGTTGGAGGTGGGGCCTGGTGGGAAGACTTTGGGTCATGGGCATGGATCCTTCATGGCTTGGTGCTATCCTGGCAATAGTGAGTTCTCTGGAGATCTGGTTGTTTAAAAGTATGTGGCACCTCCCTGACCTCCCACAGCCCCCAACTCTCTCTCTTGCTCCTGCTTTCCCCATGTGATGTTCCTGCTCCTGTTTCCACTTAAAAGTCCCTGAAGTTTCCACAGAAGCCGAGCAGATATTGGCATCATGCTGATACAGCTTGCAAAACCCTGAGCCAATTAAACCACTTTGCTGGCCAGGAGTGGTGGCTCATGCTTGTAATCCCAGCATTTTGGGAGGCCGAGGTGGGCAGATCACCTGAGGCCAGGAGTTCGAGTCCAGCCTGACCAACATGGTGTAACTCTGTCTCTACTAAAAATACAAAAATTAGTTGAACATGGTGGTGGGTTCCTGTAATTCCAGCTATTCTGGAGGCTAAAGCTGGAGGCTCACTTGAACCTGGGAGACAGAGGTTGCAGTGAGCTGAGATCACGCCCCTACACTCCTGCCTGAGCAATAAAAGTGAAACTCTGTCTCAAAAAAATAAAAACACCATTTTGCTCTGTAAATTAGCCAGTCTCAGTTATTTCTTTACAACAACACAAGAATGACCTAACACAGAGGGAGGGATTATCCTGGATTATCTGGATCAATCAAATAGAATCACAAGGGTCCTTGTTCGAGGAAGGCAGGTGGATCAGGGTCTGAATGAGAAGGTAAAAGGATGGAAGCAGAGGTCAGAGAGGGAGGAGGATGCTAGGCTGCTGGCTCTGAAGATGGTGGGAGTCAGGGAATGCAGGCATCCCCTAGAAACCGAAAGCAGGCAGGAAAATGGATTCTCCCCTAGAGCATTTAGAGGGAAGGTGGGCTTTCTGACACCCTGATTTCAGCCCTGTGAAAATGATTTCAGGTGTCAGACCTCCAGAACTATAAAATAACACATTTGCAATGTTTTAAACCACTAAGTTTTTGTACTCTCTACAGTGCAATACAAATGAATCGACATTTCGTGCTGACAGGGGACACCTTCCATGTGGCGTCTGATCTGAACGGTGCTCCTGGAATAGCACAGTGTGACCTTCTCTCCAGGCTCGGTGTGAGGCAAAGGCCAGGGAAGCTGTGTTGTGAAGGAGTCTAGGAGTCAAGTTATCTCCTACTTCCGTTGAGCACAAGGGAGGGGCCACTTTGCCCTACCTGGGCAGTCAGGAAGCAGGTGTTGAGTGCTTCCTAGGTATGGAAAACTACACTGTGTTCTGCAGCACAGACTCGCACTGAGTCAGATGAAGGTGAAGCTGCTATTTGATTGAAGAACCAGTAAAGCCACGAGAAGTAGTGCCAGATGGGAAGACAAGAACTAGGGACCTTATGTAATTATTTCCTCCGAGGAAGGGAAACATCTAACAGTGTAAATCTTCGGAGAGTGCCTCAGGGGAATACTCTGTCACTCTCAGTGTCATCTCTCTCTTCCATTCCTCTCTTCTTTCTCCATTTTCACTTCAAACTCAAGGTCTCTCTCAGTCTGGTGACCCCATAGGTCCCTCAAAAACCCTGTTAGACCTATCTGCAAAAGGAGTCCTGACCGCCTTCCCCAGGGCAGGATTTGCAAACTCTCATTCTTCAGGTGGTGGCACATTGCTTTCCTGAGCCTATTGCTCTAAGAGAATCAAATGTGGGCTCTTGTTCCTCAAGTGGAGGGGTCCACTTCGGTCTCACTGACAACAGGGAATAAGAGGTCAGCTGACCTCCAAGTGGTTTATGAGCAGATCTACCCCATCTTAAGTTTGTGTTTCTCTGAAAGTGTGCTCTATCTGAATTATGTGGGGCAAGATTTTCCCACTACCAGGACTTGGGACTTTATCCCTCAGGTAAATATCACAAGATTTACCAGCATTATTAGTCTTTGTTTTGTTGAGAGATCGAAGGTCTGTAATCAAGACTAATGCATGGTAAGGGTCAACTTAGTTTTATGTACTCTGCTAGGAAGCAAGTAACTCTTTGCCGTGACCCTTTGCTAAGGGGCTCCCATATTAGCAGAGAATAATCCAGACACGGACACAGCCATCCAGGATGCATGGCACCATCTCCATCGATGCTTTCTGATTCTCAAAAATTTCTCTTCTGATAGGAGGCTGGGGGTGTCTCAGTACTTGACCCAAAGGAGAAATGACGGAGCTCAGAGAGTAAGAATCGGTAGGCTTACCATGGAAGCTAAGGAATGAGAATATGTACTTGCATGAAACAGCCCCAGAAAATGACTTTCTGAACTAGCTGGGAAGAATTTAAAGAAGGCTAAATTGCTTGCAATCCTGTGGCAAGGCCTGAGTCAGAAAAATACTTCTTGTTGCTGTTCCTTCAAAACTGTTTTTCCCCCAGGCTGCTTTATCTGGAGAAACAAGTTAAATATGTTATTTTTCATGACAAACTGGTAAATCTAATTGTTTGCAATTTGCTTCTTTTTTATTTTTCCTCAAATCTTTATTCATCATAACAACACATTGTAATAACAATAAAAGAAATAAAGATGGAGGAAATTACCCAGAAATCTGCCTATGAAAGCAAGTCTTTTGATTTTTCCATGTTTTCTCCCAGGAATTACCTATATGCTGGCGATGCTATTCTAATGTTACACTCCAGAATGAAAGATTTGAAAGAAAGATGGAGTCTACTTCTAAAGTTGTGAGACACTGCCACATCATTTCAAATTTTGGGTTTCAGTTACCTCGTACTTAAAATGAGAAAACTGGACTAACTGATTTTTTAAATGGATCCTTCCAGTTCTAAAATCAATGATACTTTTATATTTACAACAGAATGAGTTGTACTTGTAGGCATCATATATGGGGGACTGGACATTTTTGAACGCTGAGAGAATGGTACTGGCAAGTAAAAATGGCAATTAGCAATGTCACAGACAATAGACAGGAACAGAAACTGAAACTCAATAGCAACATTTTGATAAACATACTTAAAAATAACTACTCCTTTTGCTCTAATTCTACAAGTCCCCAAGCTTATTTGCAAAGCTTAAAGTTTTTTGAACTGCAGCTTCTGTCATGAAATATACCTATTATTAACTACAGAAATATTATATTAATATCATTAAAGATCAGTGAATGATGTTCTTTTTTTAAGATTTGCTTCTTGCATGCTGTACACTTTAGAATGGTGTTAGACCAAAATATCTGCTGCACCTGTACTGGACCGCTGTTCAAGGCATGCTTTTATTTTGCCTGTTTTGGCTAACACTTTGAACCAAGATATTCTGGCAATAAGAATGGGATCTTATATTCAAAGAGATAAAAATAACAGTTGGTACAAATCATTCAAGCGCTTTTGCAGACAGTGGAGTATGTCCTCTCCCCTGCAATTTGAAGAGAACCTATGCTTAAATAAATGATGGCGGACCTATTACAGAGTACAACACCTGTCAGTAAACTTGGTCCTAAATTTCATGTGCCGCAAGACTTCCTATATTGAAGCTGAAAGCATGAAAGACATGGAGCCAGATTATTAAGCTGTTACTCTGACTATTTGTTAATTAAATTATGCACAGGAAGTCCTTCCTTTCCCAGTACCCTGTTAACTGAAATGTGTGCACATCAGAATTATGCCTTTTCTTTGCATGGTTTGCTGTTAATGAAGATTCAATCTCAGTGACCATAGAATTGTGCAAAGTGAGGCTACAGTTCCAATGAACTGTGTAAAGTGAGGATTGTTCATACTACAACTTGGGCTCTCAAGTTCTATTTCAATCTTATGAACCTGTAGCATTAGTGTAAACACAAGATTTACCAGCATTATTAGTCTTTGTTTTGTTGAGAGATCTAAGGTCTATAACCAGGACTCATCATGGTGAGGGTCAACTTAGTTTTATTACCAAACACGGCTGTCAACATATGACTTTTGGCAATTTATTTTGTTCTAGTGCTTGTGGAGTTTTGAATGAAGCACTTGGGATTGAGTAAATTTTATTATTATAATAAAATAAGAAATGATATTATACTAAATAGACAATAAACTGTAACTCAAACACCAACTTGGAGCACAGTGTTGAGAAGCATTCTGAGGTCTCTTCTTGGACTCCACGGGGCAAGTATACCCTAACCGAGTGGTTATACATCCCATTCCCTGGAAAGCAAGACTGTGGGGAATGCACGCTACATATTTACCATTATTTTATAAATAAAAAGACTATATGGCTGGGCGCGGCGGCTCACACCTGTAATCCTAGCACTTTGGGAGGCCGAGGGGGGTGGATCACAAGGTCAGGAGATTGAAACCATCCTGGCTAACATGGTGAAACCCCATCTGTACTAAAAATACAAAAAATTAGCCAGGCGTGGTGGCGGGCGCCTGTAGTCCCAGCTACTCGGGAGACTGAAGCAGGAGAATGGCTTGAACCCAGAAGGTGGAGCTTACAGTGAGCCGAGATGGCACCACTGCACTCCAGCCTGGGCGACAGAGCGAGACTCTGTCTCAAAAAAAAAAGACTATATAATTACATATCATAGTAACACTAAATCAGCTTCTGAGGGACATGCTGTATGTAGAGAGTTCTAGTATGATTCAGATCATATTCATGTGTTTTGAGATATATCAAACCCTGCAGAGGTTAAGATGTTATCACGTGTACATCGTTAGAAGGTCACATTTGAATTTAGCACAGGACTCATAGAAGTTGTGGAAAAGCAATGACCATTCTATGTGTATTCTATAATTTATTTTCCACAGAACACTTTGCTAAGATTACCATGTACTTTTCTCAGATGTCTCCAGAGCTGATATCAGTCTTTTTGGCTGAACTCTGATTTCAGTAGCAGGTGCAATGGATAGTTTTATTTCAACGTGGATAACTTCATGCTGCTGATGACGCACCTCAAGCATGCACAGGACATTTTTTCTTGCCCATGAACCTGGCCATCATTTCTTGGGTGGTATCATTTCTTCTCTGATACTGCAGGAGCCTGTTCAGCCAGCTGGCACACAAATATAGGAGTTGGATTAAAGTCATGGGGGAAATCACTCAACCAACAGGAGACTGGAGTCGTTGAGCAAATATGCATGCCTCCCTGATTCAGATAAACAACTTGGGAATTATTTTATACACTTCTCTTGAAATATCAGTGAAACCTAACCTCAACTGCCTACAGTGATAACCTAAATAAACCTGACAAACCATTTTGTCAACTTTTCCTCTTTCACTATTTCATTCTCCCCTCTCACTCATTCCTGATTCCTTGGATTACCTTTCACATAAATTATCTGCTCATAACACCTTGTCTCAGGCTCTGCTAAAAGGGGACTCAAAATCAAACAGTACACTGTAAAATTGCAAGTATCGAACAGTTAATGTTGCTGAAAGCAACATTTATAAATGGAAAGTCCCAGATCATGCTTCATGTGGAATATTATACTTTTTATCAATGGAAACAGTGTAAGATCCTGCTAAGAAGGCATAGTTTGAGTCAAAACAGCACATCGACTGCCCATGCCTGCTTGCCGTTTCGATACAAATTTAGGAATGACAGAAAAGAGATCCTTTGTTTATGCAGCCATAAAAAGAATGAAATCAGTGTTTTGCAGCAACATAGATGGAGCTGGTGGCCATTATCCTAAGTGAACTAATTCAGAAGCAGAAAATCAAATATTGCATGTTCTCATTTATATGTGGGAGCTAAACAATGAGTATACATGGACATAAAAACAAAAATAATAGACACCAGGGACGCCAAAAAGTGGAGGGAGGGAGGAGGGTGAGGGTTGAAAGATTACCTATTGAATAAAATGTTCAATATTTGCGTAATGGGTACACGAGAAGCCCAATTACCACATATACCCTTGTAACAAACATGTACATGTACACCTCATTGAATCTAAATTTTTTAAAAAAGAGAATTCCATTGATGGATCAAATTTTGGAGGAATCTTTGACCAGCAGAGACAGACAAGTGTGACGGCACCACAGCCAATAGCGTATGCTAAAACTCACGGGGCTTCCATAGAAACTCTAAGCCCAGAGGTGGTAGGGACAAAGAGCAGGAAGGGAAAAGGCAGCAATTCTCTGCGCCATGGTTTTGGTAAACCAGAGGAGCAGCTAAGAAGTCTGGCCCTTGTCCCTCCCCTCCCCTATCTTTAACTTATATCTAATGTTATGGTGGACACAAGTGTTCTAGAGCAATTAGTAGGGCACTAGATCCAGAGAATTCGAGCAATGTCAACATGTCTGAGGATACCCATAGAAGATGGAGACCATCCATACCAGACAACAAGGTACTGGCACAACCAAGCAGAATGAGATTCTCCTTCTTAGCAGGATCTTACATTGCTTCTGTTGATAAAAAGTAGAATATGACTCACTGCCGCCACCCCACGCGTCACGTCCCCCTGCCGCTCCGAGCCCAGCTGTGCTGCAGTCGCTGCCAGTCGCAATGGAGGAAGAGATCCCCGCACTCCTCCTTGACAATGGCTCTGGCATGTGCAAAGCTGGCTTTGCTGGGAGAGCTGTGTTCCCCTCCATCGTCTGGTGCCCCCAGCACAAGCACGTGATGGTGGGCATGGGCCAGAAGGACTCCTACGTGGGTGACAAAGCCTAGAGAAAGCGCAGCATCCTGACCCTGAAGTACCCCATGGAGCACGGCATCATCACCAACTGGGGCGACATGGAGAAGATCTGGCACCACACCTTCTACAAGGAGCTGTGCATGGCTCCGGAGGAGCACACGGTGCTGTTGACTGAGGCCCCTCTGAACCTCAAGGCCAACAGAGAAGATGACTCAGACCATATTTGAGACCTTCAACACCCCAGACATGTACGTGGCCATCCAAGCCAGTGCTGACCTCCTATACCCCTGGGCACACCACTGGCATTGTAATGAACGCTGGAGATGGGGTCTCCCATATGGTGCCCATTTATAAGAGTTATGCTGTCCCCCAAGCCATTCTGCCTCTGGACCTAGCTGGCCGGGACCTGACCCACTCCCACATGAAGATCCTCACCAAGCGCAGCTACAGCTTCACCACCACCGCCCAGGGGGAGATCATGCCAAGGAGAAGCTGTGCTACCTCACCCTGGAGTTGCAGCAGGATATGGCCCCGCCGCATCCACCCCCTCCCTGGAGAAGAGCAACAAGCTGCCTGATGGCCAGGTCATCACCATTGGCAACGAGCAGTTCCAGGGTCTGGAGGCACTGTCCAACCTTCCTTCCTGGGCATGGAATCTTGCCGCATCCAGGAGACCACACTCAATTCCATCATGAAGTGTGACATGGACATCCGCAAAGACCTGTAGGCCAACACGGTGCTGTCCGGCGGCACCACAATGTATATAGCTATCGCCCACAGTATGCAGAAGGAGATCGTCACCCTGGCACCCAGCACCATGAAGATCAAGATCATCGCACCCCCAGTGTGCAAGTACTCGGTGTGAATCGGCTGCGCCATCCCGGCCTCACTTTCCACCTTTCAGCAGACTTGGATTAGCAAGCAGGAGTATGACGAGTCAGTATCCCCACAGCCCTGTCATCCACCACAAATGCTTCTAAATGGATGGCGAGCAGATTCGTAGCATTTGCTGCATGGGTTAATTCAAAAGCATAAATTTGCCCCTGGCAAATGCATACACCTCATGCTAGCCTCTCAAAACTGGAATAAGCCTTCTGAAAGAAATTTGTCCTTGAAGCTCATATTTGTTATCAGCACTGGATTGTAGAACTTGTTGCTGATTTTGACCTTGTATTCAAGTTTACTGTTTCCCTTGGTATTTAATACTCCGTACATATCTTTCATTTCAACCCTTAGTATATGTGGCTTGGTCACTTCATGGCTAAGGTAAGAATGTGTTTGTGGAAGACAAGTCTGTGGCTTGGTGAGTGTCTGCGTGACCAGCAGGCTCTGATCTGTGCAGGGCATTGTGTCAGGGCTGAGTGTTCTGGGATTCCTCTAGAGACTGGCAAGGGCTCCTGAGCCAGTGGTTTCTGTCCTGCCGGTGTGTCAGGGTTGGAAAAGTCCAAGCCATAGGGCCCAGTTTCCTTTCTTAGCTGATATTTTCCTGCCAGAACACTATGTGCTGTTTCTTGCCTTGAGTTGGAAGCAGTTTGCATTATACTTGAAAATGTATTCATCCTTTAATTTACGTAAGGGGTTTTTTGTTGTTGTTGTTGTTGTTGTTGTTGTTTGTAAGCAATTCTAGATTCTTTAAAGAGATGACAAAGAATTTTGGTTTTCTACTGTTATGTGAGAACATTAGACCCCAGCAACACATCATTGCGTAAGGAAAAATAAAAGAGCTGCTGTTAAAAAAAAAAGTAGAATATTTTCCACAAAGTATAGAATGGGACTATTTATTAATGTTGCTTTCTGCAATGTTAACTCTATGATACTTGCAATTTTAAACAGTACTGTCTGATTTTGAGTTCCCCTATAGCAGAGCCTGAGACAAGGAGTTACGAGCAGGTAATTTATTTGGAAGGTAATCCCCAGAATCAGGAGTGGGAGTGAAGGGAGAATGAAATAAGGAAGGATGAAAACTTGACCAAAGGGTACATTGTTCAGGTCATCATTGTAGGCAGTGGGGAGTTTATTTCACTGACATTTCAAGAGAACTGTATAAAATACCTCCCGAGTTGCTTATGAGGAGAGTCATACGAATTTGGCCAGTGACTCCAGTCTCCTGCTGGTTGAGGGATTTCCCTCAGGGACAAGGAACTGTCACAACCAAGCAGAAATGTTACAGGAGTTACTCCTCCCACAACAAATGTTGGCAGCAGTTCCCAAGCATATCCATAGACAGGGTGGAGAGAATCTCAAAAACAAAGCATACAATGAAGAATTGCCAAATATTTTAGTCTGTTAGTATAATGAGTCATTAAACTCAGCAAAGGGAAGAACACCCAAGAAAGCAGAATTATTAACAAATGGAAGAGTATACGAAAGAAATAGAATCATGTAATAATTTAGCATGTGACAAATATCATATTCAATTTACATGATGAATAGATGGAATACTCAATAAATAAGAAAATGTTTGCTGGACGCAGTGGCTCATGCCTGTAATCCCAGGACTTTGAGAGGCCGAGGTGGGTGGATCACCTGAGGTCAGGAGTTTGAGACCAGCCTGGCCAACATGGTGAAACCCCATCTCTATTTTAAAAAATACAAAAATTAACCAGGCTGATGGCTTACATCTGTAGTCCCAGCTACTTGGGAGGCTGAGGCAGGAGAATTGCTTGAACCCAGGAGGCTGAGGTTGCAGTGAGCCAAGATCAAATCACTGCACTACAGCCTGGGCGACAGAGCAAGACTCTATCACAAAAACAAAAAAGAACAAGAAAGAAAGAAAGTGTTATTGGGCTTGCTTCTTCACTCTTTACAACAAAAATAAATTACATTTGAAATAAACTATTAGAAGAAAAGATGGTTAAATATTTTTCCAGTTTTGGCTTGAGAAATACCTTTCTTAAAGTGACAAAATCCTAAAAACTATAGAAAGAAATGTTAAATAACTCTACTACAGTAAAATTAAAAACAGAGTGAAAAGATATGCAAAAGTGGGAAAATACTACAACACATCTGGCAGAAAAAGAGCTAATCGTTTTAAATATGACTACAAATCAGTGAGAAATGACTGGTAATCCAACAGACAAATGGGCAGAGAATACTGAAAATTTATATAAAAACTTAAATGACTTATAAACAATGGGAAAACACCCATAAACTTTAAAATACTCATTCATAAATACAGAAAAGCAAAATAAACAATGAGCCACAATTTCATTTTTTTAAATAACTTTTTAATTTTAATTCAATTCATTTTCTTTATAATTTCAAATTTTATTGTAGATTCATGGGTTACATGTGCAGTCTTATTACCTAGGTGTATTGCTTGGTGCTGAGGTTTGGGGCACGATTGATCCCATTACCAGATACTGAACATAATACTCAACAGTTAGTTTTTCAACACTTATACCCCTTCCCCAAGTAGTATTCCCCAGGGTCTATTGTTGCCATCTTTATTGTCATTAGTACCCATTGTTCAGCTCCCACTTATAAGAGATAACATGTAATACGTGGTTTTCTGTTCCTACATGAATTAGTTTAGGATTATGGCCTCCAGTTGCATCCATGTTGCTGCAAGGACATGATTTGATTTCTTTTTATGGCTGTATAACATTCCATCATGTGTATGTTCCACATCTTTATCCACTCCACCATTAATGGACACCCAGGTTGATTTCATGTCTTTGCTATTGTGAACAGTGCTCTTACTCACATAAAAGTGCATCTATTGAGAATGGGGTATTCATCTCCTCAAGTATTTATCCTTTTTGTGTTACAAATAATCCAATTACACTCTTTTAGTTAATTTTAAAGGTACAATTATTATTGACTTTAGTTACCCTGTTGTGCTATCAAGTAATAGGTCTTATTCATTCTTTCTAATTATTTTTTTGTACTCTTTAACCATCCCAGCCTCTCCCTGAGCCTCCCACTACCCTTTTCATCCTCTGGTAACTATCTTTCTACTCTTTATTTCCATCCATGAAATTGTTTTGATTTTTTGATCCCACAAATAAGTGAGAACATGTGATGTTTGTATTTCTGTGCCTGGCTTATTTCACGTAGCATAATGATCTCCAATTCCATCCATATTGTTCCAAATTACTGATTCTCATCTTTCTTATGGCTGAATAGTACTCTTTTGTGTATATGTACCACATTTTCTTTATCCATTCATCTGTGATTGGGCAGTTAGGTTGCTTCCAAATCTTAGCTATTGTAAACAGTATTGTAACAAACATAAGAGCACAGATATCTCTTCAATATACTGGTTTCCTTTCCTTTGGGTATACCCAGCAGTGGGATTGCTAGATCATATGGTAGCTCAATTTTTAGTTTTTTGAAGAACCTCCAAACTGTTCTCCTCAGTGGTTTGACTAATTTATATTCTTGCCAATAGTGCACAAGTGTTCCCTTTTCTCCATATCCTTATCAGCATTTGTTATTGCCTGTATTTGGATATAAACCATTTTAACTGAGTTGAGATGATATTTCATTATAGTTTTTATTTGCATTTCTCTGATGACCAGTGATATTCAGTACCCGTTCATGTCTGTTTACCACCTGTATGTCTTCTTTTATGAAATGTCTGTTCAAATCTTTTGCCCATCTTTTAATTGGATTATTAGCTTTTCCTCTGTAAAGTTGTTTGAGTTCCTTATTTATTCTGGTTATTAATCTCCTGTCAGATGGGTCATTTGCAGATATTTTTCTCCCATTCTGTGAGTTGTCTCTTCACTTTGTTAATTGTATCCTTTGCTTTGCAGAAACTTTTAATTTGATGTGATCACATTTGCCCATGTTTGTTTTGATTGCCTGTGCTTGTGGGATATTGCTCAAGAAATTCTTGCCTACACCAATGTCCTGGAGATTCTTCCCCAAATTTTCCTGTAGTAGTTTCATGGTTTGAGGCTACAGATTTAAGTCCTTAATCCATTTTGAGCTGATATTTGTATATGCCTAGAGATAGTGATCCAGTTTTATTCTTCTACATTTGGATATCCTATTTTCCTGGCACCATTTATTGAAGACTGTCTTTTCCCCACCATATGTTTGTGGCACCTTTGTCAAAAACAAGTTCGCCATAAATGTGTGGATTTGGTATTCTCTATTCTGGTCTGTTGGTCTATATGTCTGGTTTTATGCCTGTGCCATGCTGTTTTGGTTACTATAGCTCTGTAGCATAATTTTAAGTAATGTGATTTCTCCAGTTTTGTTCTTTTTGTTTAGAGTAACTTTGGTTATTCTGGGTCATCTGTGGTTCCACATAAGTTTTAGGATTTTTTTTTTCTATTTATGTGAACAATGTCATTGATATTTTCATAGGGATCACACTGGATCTGTAGATTGCTTTGGGTAGTACAGACATTTTACCAATATTGATTCTTCCAATCCATGAACATGGAATATTTTTTCATTTCCTTTTGTTGTTGTTGTTGTTGTTGTTGTCGTTGTTGTCCTCTTCAATTTCTTTCATCAGTGTTTTACAGTGTTCCTTACAGAGATCTTTCACTTATTTGGTTAAGCTAATTCTTAGGTATTCAATTTTGTGTGTGGCAATTGTAAATGGGATTACTTTTTTATTTTTTTCACATTGTCACTCTTATCATATAGAAATGCTACTGATTTTTGCATGTTGATTTTGTATCCTGCAACTTTACTGAATATGGATTATCAGTTCTCACAGTTTTGTTTGTGTGTGTGAAGCCTTTAGGTTTCTCCAAATACAAGATTATATTATCTGCAAATAATGATAATTTGACTTCTTCCATTCCAATTTGGATGGCCTTTATATCTTTCCATTCTCTGATTTCTCTAGCTAGGAGTTCCTGTACTATGTTGAATAATAGTGGTGAAAGTGGCATCCTTGTCGTGTTCCAGATCTTAGAGGAAAGACTTTTAGTTGTTCCCCATTCAGTGTGATACTGGCTGTGAATCTGTCATATATAGCTCTTATTATGTTGAGTCATGTTCCTTACTTTTTAAAATATTTTATTTTAAGTTCCAGGATACATGTGCAGGATGTGCATGTTTGTTACCCAGGTAAACATGTGCTATGGTGGTTTGCAGGACCCATCAACTCAATTACCTAGGTATTAAGCCCCACATGCATTAGCTATTCTTCCTGATGCTCCCCTTCCCCCTCCTCCTAGCCCCTCCAAACAGACTCCAATGTGTGTTGTTCCTCTCCCTGTGTCCGTGTGTTCTCATTGTTCAGTTCCCACTTCTAAGTGAGAACATGTGATGTTCAGTTTTTTGTTCTTGCATTAGTTTGCTGAAGATAATGACTTTGAGCTCCATCCATGTTCCTTCAAAGGATATTACCTCATTCCTTTCTATGGCTACATAGTATTCCATGGTGTATATGTACCACATTTTCTTTGAGAGTTTTTATCATGAAGGGATGTTGGATTTTATCAAATGCTTTTTCAGTGTCAATTAGAATGATCATATGGTTTTTATCCTTCATTCTGTTGATATGATGTATCACATTGATTGATTTGCATATGTTGAATCATCCTTGCATTCCAGGGATAAATTCTACTTAGTCATGATGAATTATCTTTCTAATATGTTGTTAAATTCCATTTACTAGTATTTTGTATTAACATTTATCAGAGATATTGGCACATAGTTTTCTTTTTTTGATGTGTCTTTGTCTCATTTTTGGTATTAGGATAATACCAGCCTTGTTAAATGAGCTTGAAAGTATTCCCTCTGCTTCTATTTTTCAGAATAGTTTGAATAGGACTAGTATTAGTTCTTAAAATGTTTGGTATAATTTAGCAGTGAAGCCATCTGGTCCTGGGCTTTCCTTTAGCAGGAAACTTTTTAGTACAGCTTTGATCTTGTTACTTGTTATTGGTCTTTTCAGGTTTTGGACTTCTTCATTGTTCAGTCTTGATAGGTTGTATGTGTCTGGGAATTTGTCCATTTCTTCTAGGTTTTCCAATTTATTGGCATATAGTTGCTCATAGTAGCCTCTAATGACCTTTTAAATATCTTTAGTATTAGTTGTAAAGTTTTGTTTTCCATTTCTCCTTTTATTTATTTGGATCTTCCCTCTTCTTAGTTAGACTGACTAAAGGTTTGTCAATTTTAAGTTTTCAAAGAACTAACTTTTTGTTTCATTGGTTTTTTTTTTCTTGTTTTCTTCATTTAAAGTTGATTTATTTCTTCTTTAATCTTTATTATTTCTTTTCTTCTACTAATTTCGGGTTTGATTTGCTACTGCTTATCTAGCTTTTTAAGTTGCATTGTTTGATTATTTACTTGGAGTTTAAGTTCAATGTTTCTTTGTTGATTTTCTGTCTGGAAGATCTATCCAATGCTGAAAGGGTGGATGCAAAGTCTCCGGCTAGTATTGTATTGGGGCCTGTATCAGTTTGTTCTCGTGCTGCTATGAGGATATACCCAAAGCTAGGTAATTTATAAAGGAAAAAGGTTTAATTTTTTGATTTACAGTTCTGCATGGCTGGGGAGGCCTCAGGAAACTTACAATTATGATGAAAGGGGAAGCAAACATGGTCTTCTTCACAGGGCAGAGAGCAGTGTTGAGCAAAGGGGAAAAGCCCTTTATAAAACCATCAGATCTCATCAGAACTCAGTCACTGTCACAAGAACAGCATGGGGGTAACCTCCCCCAGAACTCAACTACCTTCCACCACATCCCTCCCACGACACATGGGGATTATGGGACTACAATTCAAGATGAGATTTGGAAGGGGACACAAAGCCTAACCATATCATTCTGCCCCTGGACCCTCCCAAATCTCATGTTCTCATATTTCAAAACACAATCATGCCTTCCAACAGTCCCCCAATGCATTTGCTCATTCTAACATATTAGCATAAAAGTCCAAGTCCAAACTCTCATCTGAGACAAAGTAAATCCACTCCATCTATGAGCCTGTAAAATGAAAACCAAGTTAGTTACTTTCTAGATACAATGGAGGTAGAGGCACTGGGTAAATACATGCATTCCAAATGAGAGAAATTGGTCAAAACAGAGGCTACAGGCCCTATGCATGTCCAAAATCTAATATGGTGGTCATTAAACCTTTTTTTTTTTTTTTTTGAGACAGAGTCTGGCTCCGTCAGCCAGACTGGAGTGCAGTGGCGCCATCTTGGCTCACTGCAAGCTCCGCCTCCCGGGTTCACGCCATTCTCCTGCCTCAGCCTCCCGAGCAGCTGGGACTACAGGCACCTGCCACCATGCCTGGCTAATTGCTTTTGTATTTTTCATAGACACAGGGTTTCGCCGTGTTAGCCAGGATGGTCTCGATCTCCTGACTTCATGATCCGTCCCCCTCGGCCTCCCAAAGTGCTGGGATTACAGGTGTGAGCCACCACGCCTGGCCCATTAAACCTTAAAGTTCCAAAATGATCTCCTTTGACTCCAAGTCTCACATCCAGGTCATGCCGATGAAAGAGGTAGGCTCTCACAACCTAGGGTAGCTTCACACTTTGCAGAGTACAGCCCCCATTCTTACTGCTTTCACAGCTGCCATTGTCTGCAGCTTTTCCAGGTGCACAGTGCAAGCTGTCAGTGGATCAATCATTCTGGGGTCTGGAGGACCATGGCCCTTTTCTCACAGCTCCACTAGGCAGTGCCCCAGTGGGTACTCTGTGTGGGGAGCTCCAACCCCACATATCCCTTCTGCATTGCCCTAGTAGTGGTTCTCCATGGAGGTTCCACTAATGCAGCAGACTTCTGCCCTGACATCCAGACATTTCTATACATCCTTTGAAATCTAGGGAATGGTTCCCAAACCTCAATTCTTTTTTTCTGTGCACCTGCAGGCCCAACACCATGTAGAATCTGTGGGCCTTGCACCTGATGAAACAACGACTTGAGCTGAACTTGGCCCTTTTTAGCTTCAGCTGGAACAGTTGGGATGCAGGGAACGAAGTCCTGAGGTTGTACACAGCAGGGGGTACCTGAACCTGGCCCAGGAAACCATTTTTCCCTCTTAGGCCTCTGGGCCTGTGATGGGAGAGGCTGCCATGAAGGTCCCTAACATGCCCTGGAGACATTTTCCCCTTTGTCTTGGCGAGTAGCATTTGGCTCCTCATCACTTACACAAATTTCTGCAACCAGCTTGAATTTTTCCCCAGAAAATGGGTTTTTCTTTTCTACTGCACTGTCAGGCTGCAGATTTTCCAAGATTTTCTGCTGTCTCACCTCTTGAATGCTTTGCTGCTTAGAAATTTCTTTCACCAGATACCCTAAATCATCTCTTTCAAGTTCAAAGTTTCTCAGATTTCTAGGGCAGTGGCAAAATGTCACCAGTCTCTTTGCTAAAGCAAAGCAAGAGTGACCTTTACTCCAGTTCCCAACAAGTTTCTCATTGCCATCTGAGACCACCTCAGCCCAGAATTCATTCTCCATATCACTATCAGCATTTTGGTCAAAGCTGTTCAACAAGTCTTTGGGAAGTTTCCAAACTTTCCTACATCTTCCTGTCTTCTGAGCCCTCCAAGTCTCTAGAAAATCCCAAACTTTCCCGCATTTTTCTGTCTTCTTCTGAGCCTTCCAAACTGTTCCAATCTCTGGCCGTTACCCAGTTCCAGAGTTGTTTCCACATTTTGGGGTATCCTTAGAGCAGCACTCCACTCTCTGCAGTACCAATTTACTGTATTAGTCCATTTTCATGCTGCTGTGAAGAAATACCCAAAACTGAGTAGTTTATAAAGGAAAGAGGTTTAATTGACTCACAGTTCAGCATGACTGAGGAAGCCTCAGGAAACTTACAATTATGGTGGAAGGGGAAGTAAACATGTCCTTCATCACATGGTGACAGGAGAGAGAAGTGCCAAGCAAGGGGGGAAAGTCCCTTATAAAGCCATCGGATCTCATGAGAACTCACTCACTATCACGAGAACTGCATGGGGTTAACCACTGCTGTGATTAAATTACCTTTCACTGAGTCCCTCCCATGACATGTGGGGATAATGGGAACTACAATTCAACATGAGATTTGGATGAGGAAACAAAGCTTAACCATATTGGGACCTATCTCTCTCTTTAGCTCTAATAATATTTGCTCTATATATCCAGATGTTCCAATGTTGGTGCATATATACATTTAAAATTATTATAACCTCTTGCTGAATTGACTCCTTTATCATTCTATAGTGACCTTCCTTGTCTCTTCTTATAGTTTTTGTCTTGAAATCTATTTTCTCTGATATAAATATAACCACACCTGCTCTTTTTTACAATTCATTGACATGGGATATCTTTTTCCATCCCTTTATTTTCAGTCTACTTGTATCTTTCTAGGTAAAGTGTGCTTCTTGGGCAACGGATCCATGGGTCTTATTTCTGCATGAATTCAGTCACTCTATGTCTTTCAATTGGAGTGTTTAGCCCGTTTACATACAATGTTATTTCTGATAAGTAAGGACTTATTCCTGCCATGTTGTCATTTGTTTTCTGGGTAATTTGTGGTTTTCTCTTCCTTCTTACTTTCCTTCCTGTCTTCCATTAGTAAAGCTAATTTTCTCTGGTGGTATGATTTAGTTTGTTGCTTTTATATTTTTTGGCTTGATGTTACCATGAAGCTTGCAAATGCTATCTTATAACCCATTATTTTAACAGGATAACTACTTAACACTGTGCATCAACAAACAAACAAAAAGAACACTAAAAAACTCTACTCCTGACCTTCTTCCCCACACTTTTTAACTATTAGTTGTTTCTATTTATATCTTATTATATTGTCTATGTCTTGAAAAGTTGTTCTTGTTATTATTTTTCATTAGTTTATTGTTGTCTTTCTACTTAGGAAAAGAGTAGTGTAAACCATTACAGTGTTATAATACTCTGTGTTTTTCGGTATACTTATATTCAGTGAGTTTTGTACCTTCAGGTCACTACTGATTACTCATTAATGTCCTTTTCTTTCTGCTAGAAGTACTTTCTTTAGCATTTCTTGTAGGACAAGTCTAGTGTTGATGAAATCCCTCAGCTTTTGTTTATGTGGAAAAGTCTTTATTTCTCCTTTATGTTTGAAGGATATTTCCATTGGTTATACTATTCTAGGGTAGAAATTGTATTCCTTCAACACTGTAAATATGTCATGCCACTCTCTTCTGGGGTGTATAATTTCCACTAAAAAGTCTGCTGCCAGATATATTGGATCTGTATTGTATGTTATTTGTTTCTTTTCTCTTGATGCTTTTAGGATCCTTTCTTTGTCCTTGACCTTTGGGAGTTTTATATTAAGTGCCTTGAGATAGTCTTCCTTCAGTTAAGTCTGCTTGGTGTTTTATAACCTTCTTGTACTTGGATATGGATATCTTTCTTTATTTTGGGAAGTTCTGTGTTATTATCCCTTTGAATAAGCTTTCTACCCCAGTCTCTTTCTCTACCTCCTCTTTAAGGCTAATACTTCTTAGATTTATTCTTTTGAGGCTATTTTCTAGATGTTCTAGGCATGCTTTATTGTTTTTTGTTCTTTTTACTTTTGTCTCCTCTGATCATATATTTTTAAATAGCCTGCCTTCAGGCTCACTAATTCTTTCTTCTACTTGATGAATTCTCTATTAAAAGACGCCCATGCATTCTTCGATATGTCAATTGCATTTTTTCAGCTCCAGAATGTCTGTTTGATTCTTTTTAATTGTTTCAGTATTTTTGTTAGATTTATCCAATAGTGTATTAGTCCATTTTCATGCTGCTGATAAAGACATACCTGAGACTGGGCAATTTACAAAAGAAAGAGGTTTAATTGGACTTAACTGGACTTACATTTCCATATGGCTGAGGAAGCCTCACAATCATGGCAGAAGACAAGGAGGAGCAAGTGCTGTCTTACATGAATACCAGCAGGCAAGTAGAGAATGAGGAAGATGCAAAAGTGGAAACCCCTGATAAAAACAATCAGATCTCATGAGACTTATTAACTACAACGAGAACAGTATGGGGAAAACTACCCCCATGATTCAACTATCTCCCACCAGCTCCCTCCCACAGCACGTGAGAATTATGACAGTACAATTCAAGATGAGATTTGGTGGGGACACAGAGACAAACCATATCACTCCCCCCCAGCCCCTGCCAAATCTTATGTCCTCACATTTCAAAACCAATCATATTTTCCCAACCGTCCCCCAAAATCTTAACTGATTTCAACATTAACTCAAAGGTCCACAGCCTAATTAGACTTTAACTCAAAGTCTCATCTGAGACAAGGCAAGTCCCTTCCACCTATAAGCCTGTAAAACCAAAAGCAAGCTTGTTATTTCATAGATAAAATGGGGGTGTAGACATGGGGTAAATACAAGGTTTCCAAATGGGAGAAATTGGCCAAAACAAAGGGACTACAGAGTCCCTGCAAATCCAAAATCCAGCAGGGCAGTCAAACTTTAAAGCTCCAAATGATCTCCTTTGACTCCATGTCTCACATCCAGGTCACGCTGGCTGATGCAAGAGGTGGGTTCCCATGTTCTTGGGCAGCTCCACCCCTGTGACTTTGCAGGGTACAGCCTCTCTCCTGGCTGCTTTCATGGGCTGGCATTGAGTGTCTGTGGCTTTTCCAGGTGCACAGTGCAAGCTGTCAGTGGATTTACCATTCTGGGATCTGGAGGATGGTGGCAGCCCTCTTCTCACATCTCCACTAGGTGGTGCCCCAGTAGGGACCCTCTGTGGGGGCTCCAATCCCACATTTCCCGTCTGCATTGCCCTAGCAGAGGTTTTCCTTGAGAGCCCTACCCTTGCAGCAAACTTCTGCCTGGGAATCCAGGTGTTTCCATGCATCTTCTGAAATCTAGGTGTACATTCCCAAACTTCAATTCTTGACTTCTTTCCACCCACAGGCTCAACACCACATGGAAGCTGCCAAGGCTTGGGGCTTGCACCATCTGAAGCCATGGCCCAAGCTGTACCCCAAGGCTAGGGAATTGCACCATCTGAAGCCATGGCCCGAGCTGTACCTTGGCCACTTTCAGCCATGGCTGGAGCAACTGGGACACAGGGTACCAAGTCCCTAGGCTGTACACAGCTCAAGGACTCTGGGCCTGGCCCACTAAACCACTTTTTCCTCCTAAGCCTTCAGGCCTGTGATGGGAGGGGCTGCCATGAAGACCTCTGACAGGGCTTGGAGACATTTTCTCCATAGTCTTGGGATTAACATTTGGCTCCTCAATACTTATGCAAATTTCTGTAGCTGGCTTGAATTTCTCCTCAGAAAATAAGATTTTCTTTTCTATCACATTGTCAGGCTCCAAATTTTTCAATGCCCTGTTTCACTTTTCAAATGAATACTTTTAACAGCACCCAAGTCACCTCTTGAATGCTTTGTTGCTTAGAAATTTCTGCTGCCAGATACCCTAAATCATCTCTCCAGAGTTCAAAAAAGTTCCACACATCTCTAGGGCAGAGGCAAAATGCCACCAGGCTCTTTGCTAAAACATAACAAGAGACACATTTACTCCAGTTCCCAACAGGTTCCTCATCTCCATCTGAAACCACCTCAGCCTGGACCTTACTGTCCATATCAGCATTTTGGTCAAAACTATTCAACAAGTCTTTAGGAGGTTCCAAAGTTTCCCACATTTTCCTATCTTTTGAGCCCTCCAAGTCGTTCCAACCTTTGCCTGTTACCCAGTTCCAAAATCACTTCCACATTTTCGAGTATCTTTTCAGAGTGCCCCATTCTACTGGAACCAGTGTACTGCATTAGTTCATTTTCATGCTGTTGATAAAGACATATCTGAGACTGGGCAATTTACAAAAGAAAGAGATTTAATTGAATTTACAGTTCCATGTGACTGGGGAAGCCTCACAATCATGGCAGAAGGCAAGGAGGAGCAAGTTCCATCTTACACGGAAGGCAGCAGGCAAAGAGAGAATGGGAAAGATGCAAAAGTGGAAACCCCTGACAAAACCATCAAATCTCAGGAGACTTATTTATTGTCACTAAAACAGTATAGGGGAACCATCATCATGATTCAATTATCTCCGACTGGGCTTCTCCCATAACACATGGGAATTATGGGAATACAATTCAAGATAAGATTTGGGTGGCGACATAGAGCTAAACCATATTAGATAGGATTCTGAATTTCTTCTCTGTGTTATCTTGAATTTCTTTGAGTTTCCTTCACACAGCTATTTTGAATTCTGTCTGAAAGCTCACACATCTCTATTTCTGAATGATTGGTTCCTGGTGGCTTATTTAGTTCATTTGGTGAGGTCATGTTTTTCTGGATGGTGTTGATGCTAGTAAATGTTCTTCAGTGTCTAGGTATTGAAGAGTTAGGTATTTATTTTAGTCTTCACTGTCTGGGCTTGTTTGTACCCAACCTTCTTGGGAAGGCTTTCCCGGAATGAAATGGGTGGTGTTGTGGGGGAAATGGGAATAGTTACTAGATACAAAAAATAGTTATAAAGGATGAATAAGACCCACTATTGATACTACAATAGCACACATTTAAAAATAACTTAAAGAGTATAATTGGATTGCTTGTAACTCAAAGGATAAATGCTTGAGTGATGGAGAACCCATTCCCTATGATGTGCTTATCTCACATTACAGGCTGTATCAAAACAATTTACATATTCCATAAATATATATACCTACTACGTACCCACAAACATTTTAAAAATTTAAAAATATAAATAAAACAATGGGTAAAGAAAATGTGGTATATACACAGAGTGGAATGTTATTCAGCCCCAAAAGTTAAAATCCTATAATTTGCAGCAATATGGATGGAACTGGAGGCTGTTAGGTTGTGAAGAAAGCCAGACACAGAAAGATAAAGTATACAGTCCGATTGTTATTGAATGAAATGAAGCAAGAAGAGAAGTTTAGAGAAAAAAGAGTAAAAAAAAAAATGAACAAAGCCTCCAAGAAATATGGGACTATGTGAAAAGACCAAATCAAATTATTCTCTTCTAGCCATTTTGAACTATATAATCGATGTTGTAAACTGTAGTCACCATGCTGATCTATTAAATGTTATATCACATTTCCAATATCGGACAGTATACTTTCTCCCATTAATCATACTCTGTATTTTCCCCTCCCTTATTCCCTTTCTCTTCTCCAATAACAAACCTACTTTCTATTTTCATTAGATCCACTGTTTTAGCTCCCACATGTGAATGAGCACATGCAATATTTATTCATTCATTCATTGTTGGGCTCTTAGGTTGATATCACATTTTAGCCATTGTGAATAGTGCTACAATAAACATAGAAGGGCAGATATCTCTTTGGTATATTGATTTTCCTTTTCTCCCAGTAGTAGAAATGCTAGATCATACAGTAGTTCTCTTTTTAGTTTTTGGAGGAAACTGCTTAGAGTTTTCTATAGTGGCTGTACTAATTTACATTCTCGGCTGAGTATGGTGACTCATGCCTGTAATTCCAGCACTTTGGGAGGCCAAGGCAGGCGGATCACCTGAGGTCAGCAGTTCGAGACCAGCCTGGCCAACACGATGAAACCCTGTCTCTACTAAAAATATGAGAATTAGCCAAGCATGGTGACGCATGCTTATATTCCCAGCCACTCAGGAGGCTGAGGCACAAGAATTGCTTGAACCTGGGAGGTGGAGGTTACAGTGAGTTGAGATCGCGCCACGGCACTCCAGCCTGGGTGACAGAGCAAGACTCTGTCTCAGAAAAAAAAAAAAAAAAAATGATTTGCCTTTGCACCAAAACAGACAATGTGTTCACCTTTTGCCATATCCTCACCAGAACTGCATGCCAGTTATTGCATGCCTTTTTGATAAAAGCCATTTTAATCAGTGAGATGATACCTCATCATGGTTTTCATTTGCATTTCTCTGATGATTAGTGATGTTGAGCATTTTTTCCTATAACTGTTGGTCATTTGTATGTTTTCTTTCAAGAGATATCCATTGTGTTAGTTAATACTGAGTGTCAACTTGATTGGATTGAAGGATGCAAACTACTGTTCGTGGGTGTGTCTGTGAGGGTGTTGCCAAAGGAGATTAACATTTGAGTCAGTGGACTGGGAGAGGCAGACCGACCCTCAGTCTGGGTGGGCACCATACAGTCAGGTGCCAATGCAACTAGGATAAAAGCAGGCAGAGGAACATGGAAGGACTAGACTGGCTGAGTCTTCCAGGTGTCATCTTTCTCCTGTGCTGAATGCTTCCTGCCCTCAAACATTGAACTCCAAATTTTTCAGCTATTGGACTCTTAGACCTACACCAGTGGCTTGCCAGGGAGTCTCAGGCCTTTGGCCACAGACTGAAGGCTGCACTGTCAGCTTTCATACTTTTGAGGTTTGGGATTCAGACTGGTTTTCTTGCTCCTCAGCTTGCAGATGGCCTATTGTGGGACTTCACCTTGTGATTGTGTGAGTCAGTACTCCTTAATAAACTCCCTTTCATATATACATCTATCCTGTTAGTCTTGTCCCTCTAGATAACCCTGACTAATACATGTGTTCAGACATTTTGCCCGTTTTTAATAGAATAATTGTTTTTTTGCTATTGAGTTGTTTGAGTTCCTTATATATTCTAATTACTAATCCCTTATCAGATGGATAGTTTGTAAATATTTTCTCCCACTTTGCAGGTTGTCTTTTCACTTTGTTCACTGTATCCTTTGCTGAACAAAAGCTTTTCAAATTGATGTAATCTCATGTGTCCATTTTTGCTTTGTTTACCTTTGTTTTTCAGGTCTCACACAAAATATTTTGCCCAGGCTAATGCCCTAGAGCATTGTTTCAATGTTTTCTGATAGTAGTTTCAGAGTTTCCAGTTTTAGATTGAAGTCTTTAATCCATTTTTATTTGATTTTGGCATACAGTGAGAGATAAGGATCTAGTTTCATTTTTCTGCATATGGTTAACCAGTTTTCCCAACACCATTTATTGAAGAGACTGTCCTTTCCTCATTGTATGTTTTGGTGCCTTTGTTAAAAATGAATTGGCTGTAAATGCATGGATTTATATTTAACTTCTCTATTCTGTCCAATTGGTCTATGTCAAAAGGGTGATATATCCTGCTTTGTTCTGTTTGCTCAGAATTGCTTTGAATATTTGGGGACATTACTGGGTCCATATAAATTTTAGGGTTATTTATTTTATTTATGTGAAAAATTACGTTGCTATTATGTTGAGATTGCACTGAATCTGCACATTGCTTTGGGCAGAATTCTTATTTAACAATATTAATTTTTGATACATGAGCATAAAATACCTTTTCATTTTTTTGTGTCCTCTCTTCAATTTCTTTCATCAGTGTTTTATACTTTACCTTTTATAGAGCTTCTTCTTCTTAGATTAAATTGATTTCTAGGTATTTTATATTCTTTGTAGCTATTATACATGGGATTCATATCTTCATTTTTTTTTTTTTTGAGTATTAGCTTTTCACAGATTTAAAAGCCACTGATTTTTGTAGGTTGATTTTGTATCCTGCAACTTTGCTGAATTCCTTTATGGAATTAACTAACCTTTTACTGGTGGAGTCTTTATGTTTGTCTAAGTATAAAGTCAGGTCATCAGCAAACAAGGCTAATTTGACTTCTTCCTTACCAATTTGGATGCCCTTTATTTCCTTCTCTACTCTGATTGCTCTGCCCAGGACTTCCAGTATTATGTTGAACAAAAGTGATAACAGTGGGTACCTTGTCTTGTTCCATATCTTAAAGGAAAGGCTTTCAATTTTTCCCATTCAGTATGATGTTAGCTATGGGTTTCTCATAGATGGCATTTGTTAGTTTGAAGTATGTTCCTTCTTTATCCAGTTTGTTGAGGGTTTTAATCATAAAGTAATGTTAAATTTTATCAAATAATTTTTCAACATCTGTTGAAATGATCATACGCTTTTTGTTCTTGGTTTTGTTAATGTAATGTATCACATTTATTGATTTGCATATGTTGAACTATCATTGCATTCCTGGGATGAATCTCACTTGATTATGGCAAATGATCTTTTTAATGTGCTGTTGAATTCTTCTTGCTAGTATTTTGTTGAGGATTTTTGCATCTCTGTTCACCAGAGATATTCGCCTGTAGTTTTCTTTCTTTTGGTTATGTCCTTGTCTGGTTTTGTTATCGGGGTAGTGCTGACCTCATAGAATGAGTCTGGAAGTATTCCCTCCTCTTGAATTTTTTTTGAAGAGTTTGAAAAGTGGTATTAATTCTTCTTTAAATATTTGCTATAATTCTGCAGTGAAGCCATCTGGTCCTGGCATTTCCTTTGGTGGGAGATTCTTTTTTATGGCTTTGATCTCATTATTCATTATTGGTTTGTTGAGGTTTTTTATTTCTTCTTTGTTCAATCTTGGTAGGTCATACGTGTCCAGGAATTTATCCATTTCTTCTGGGTTTTCCTATTTGTTGGCATGCAGTTATTCATAACAGTCTCTAGTGATTTTTTGTATCTCTGTGGTCTCTCTTATATCTCCATTTTTGTTTTTGATTTTGTTTATTTGGGTTTTCTGTCTTTTTTCTTAGTCCAGCTAAAGGTTTGTCAATTTTGTTTATCTTTTCAGAAAATCAATTTTTTGTTTTTGTAACTTTCTGTATTTTTATTTCAGTTTTATTTATTTCTGCTCTGATATTTATTATTTTTTTCCTTCTACTAATTTTGGGTTTAGTTTGTTCATGCTTTTCTATTTACTTCAGGTCTATCAATGAATTATTTATTCAAAGTCTTTCTACTTTTCTGATGTAGGCATTTATTGCTGTAAATGTTCCTCTCGGTACTGTTTTTGCCATATCCCATAAATCCTGTATGTTGTATTTTCAATTTTTGTTTGTTTTAAGAAATGTTTAAATTTCCCTTTTAATTTTTTAATTGACTCATTGGTTGTTCAGGAACATGTTTAATTTCCATGTGTTTGTGTATTTTCCAAAGTTCCTTTTGTTATTGATTTCTAGTTTTCTTCCATTGTAGTCAGAGAAGATAATTAATATGATTTCTGTATTTTTTAACGTGTACAGACTTGTTTTCTAACCTAAACTATAACCTATTTTGGAAAATGTTCCACGTGCTGATGAAAAGAATGTGTATTCCGCAGCAGTTGAGGGAAATGTTCTGTAAATGTCAGTTAGGCCTATTCAATCTAGTATATAGTTTAACTTCACAGTTTCTTTGTTGATTTTCTGTCTGGATGCTCTGTGCATTACTGAGAAGGGAGTGTTAAAGTTCCCTATTATTATTGTATTGCAGTCTATCTCTCTCTTTATATCTATTAATATTTGTTTTATATACTTGAGAGCTTTGGTGTTGCTGCCTAGATATTTATAATTGTTATAAATATAAATGGACTCCTTTATTATTATATAGTATTCTCCTTTGTCTCTTTACAGTTTTTACTCATAGTGCATTCTATTTAAGTATAACTACTCCTGCTCTTTCTTGGTTTTCGGTCACATGGAATATGTTTTTTTACCTCTTCACCCTATGTGTATCCTTTCCTTACAGGTGAAGTGGGTTTCTTGCAGGCAGCATGTAGTTAGGTCTTCTTTCTTTATCCATTCAGCCACTCTATGCCTTTTCATTGGACAATTGAGTCCAAATTTACATTCAACCTTATTACTGATGAGTAATACTTACTGATGAGTAATTAACTCCTCTTTTCCTTCCCTACTTTCTTATTGTCTTCCTCTGTGGTTAAGTGATTTTCTCTAGTGGTATGTTTTAATTTGTTGTTGTTTATGTTTAGCAAAGCTATCATAGCTGTATTGTGATTACCATGAGGCTGACAAAAAACAACTTATAAACATAACAAGTTGTTTTAAAGAGATGACAACTTATCTTAGATCACAAAGAAAAGAATAGAAACAAAGAAAGAATGTAAAAAAGAAACCCTCTACATTTTAACTCTGTTTCCCCCACATTTTGACTTTATGTTGTCTCAATTTACATATTTTATATGTCTTTTCTCTTAACAGGTTGCTATAGGTATTATTGGTTTTGATGGACTTATCTACTGGTCTTCATACTAGAATTATGAGAAAATTGCACACCAAAATTACGGTATTAGAGTATCCTAGATTTATCCATGTATTTAATTTTACCAGTGGTTTTTGTACCTTCAGATGTTTACTTATTGCATGTTAGAGGTTTTTTTATTCTTTCGATGGAAGATTTCCTTTTAGCCTTTCTTATAAGATGGTGAATTATCTCTGCTTTTGTTTGTCTGGGAAAGACTATCTATCCTTCATATTTGAAAGATAATTTTGCTGTATTCATGAATGGAAGAGTTTTGTTTTGTTTTGTTTTGTTTCATACTTTGAAAATCTCATCTCACTCTCTCCTGGCTTGTATGGTTTCCATTTAAAAGTATGTTCCTAGAGAAATTGGATGTCCTTTAAATGTTATTTCTTTCTTTTCTCTTTTTGCTTTCAGAATCCTCTCTCTGTCCTTGACCTTTGAGAGTTCAATTATTATGTGCCTTGGGGTAGTCTTATTTGGGTTACATATTTCTTGTGTTTTCTAACATTCCTGTACTTGCATGTTTATCTCTTTCTCAAATTTTGGGAAAGTTTCTGTTGTTATTTATTTGAATAAACTTTCTACCTTCTGCTCTTGCTCAACTCCCTCTTGAGAACAAATATTTCCTAAATGTGGTCTTTTCAGGCAATTTTCTTTACCTTATAGGTAATCTTGATTCCTTTCCATTCTTTCTTCATTTTTCTCCTTTGTGTATTTTCAGATAGACTGTTTTTGAGCTTACTGCTTCTTTCCTCTGTTTGATTCATTCTGCTGTTGAGAGCCTCTAATAAAATTTTCAGATTACCAAGTGTATTTCTCAGTTATAAAATTATTTCAATCTCTTTAAATGTTTCTGATAAATTTCTGAATCAATTTTCTATGCTATCTTAGGAATCAATGAACTTCCTTAAGAGTGCATTTTGAATTATTGTTCAGGCACTTCACATAGGGTTGATCACAGGTTCCTTGCTTGTCTGTTTGAGGAGGTCATGGTTCCCTTGTGGAACTGTGGTTGTGTCTTGTGGATGTATGTCTATGTTTTTGCGTTGAAGAATTCGTTAGTTATTCCAGTCTTTTCTGCTTATCTCGTTTTGGCTTTTAGTGGATACGTTTGCTTAGAGATTCTTTGTAATTAATCTGTTGATTTTTTTTTATTTTTTTATTTTTTTTGAGATGGAGTCTCGCTCTGTCGCCCAGGCTGGAGTGCAGTGGCTTGATCTCGGCTCACTGCAAGCTCCGCCTCCCAGGTTCACACCATTCTCCTGCCTCAGCCTCCCGAGTAGCTGGGACCACAGGCACACACCACCACGCCCGGCTAACTTTGTATTTTTAGTAGAGACGGAGTTTCACCCTGTTAGCCAGGATGGTCTCCATCTCCTGACCTCATGATCTGCCTGTCTCGGCCTCCCAAAGCGCTGGGATTACAGGCGTGAGCCACCGCGCTGGCTGATTTTGTTTTTTGTTTTTTGTTTTTTTTTTACTCTAGGTCACTGCCTCCTTTTTGGCAGTAGATGGTGCCTTAAGCCCAGGTTTGCCTATTTCTAGTAAACAGACTGCCGCCTGTTTGGAGTAAGAGAGGTGCCAAAGACAGTATTCCAGTAGTGTGAAAGTCTGGCTAGATGTTGGTGCCCAGGGGACCAGTGGAACAAACCTTTTACAGCATGATGCTGCTCATCAGCCACTCTGATTTGGCACTGCCTTTGGCCAAGTTACATAACAGTTTTCAGGGCTGGGGATGGTAGTCCCACCCACCCCCTCTGTCTCTGGCTGTCTTCAGAAATATTTCTGACACTTCCAGTGCTTCCCCTGGCTAGAAGCAGGGACAGATTTCCTGCTGGGAAATAAGAGTGCAGAAGCTTGTTGTTTAACTCTTTTGCCAGTGTAGAAAATGTGAAAGGGTTTTCCGTGTGTTTGGTGCTTGGCAACTGCGGGAAGGGGCAATGCAAATATAAAAGTCGGATTCTCTTACCATCTGCTCAGAGTTTTTTTTACTTTTCTTTGGCTCCAAATACTGTCTCATCCTCATATTTGTTTCCTAGGATTTTCCTGGTGATAATCTCAGTGCTGTATGTTTGGTTTTGGTTTTCTTTGTGGGAGTAATGGAACCAGCTAGCTTCTATGCTACCATTTTGAAAGCAGAGGTTCCACCTCAAGCATCTTTTCAGGTGATTATTGGTCATGCATAAAGCTTTCTAGAGAAATTCTATTCAGATATTTTGTCCATCTTTAAATTAGGTTCTTTCTTATTATTGAGTTAAAAATGGATATAAGTTCCTTATGAGAGATATGATTTATAAATATTTCTCTCCATTCTTTGGATGGACATTTCACTTTCTTTTTTTGTTTGTTTTTGTTTTTTGAGACAGAGTCTCACTCTGCCACCAAGACTGGAATGCAGTGACACAATCATGGTTCACTGCAGCTTCAACCTCCTGGACTCAAGCAATCTTCTTGCTTCAGCCTCCCAAGCAGCTGGGACCACAGGTGTATGCCCACCACATCTGGCTAATTTTTTTATTCTTAGTAGAGGTAAGGTATCACTATGTAGCCTACACCTGCCTTGAACTCCTGGGCTCAAGTGATCCTCCTACCTTGCCCTCCGAAAGTGCTGGGATTACGGGTGTGAGCCACTATTCCTGGCCTTATTTAACTTTGTTGATGATGTCCTACAAAGCACAAAGTTTTTAACTTTGATGAAATCTAACTTATCTATTTTTTCTTTTGTTGCTTATTTTTTTGGTGTCATATCCAATAATCCTTTGTCAAATCAAAGATTGTGAAGATTTACCCTTATGTTTTCTTCTAAGAGTTTTATAATTTTAGCTCTTTTAAGTCTTTGATTCATTTTAAATTGATATTTGTATGTGGTGTGAGGTAAGGGTCCAACTTTATTCTTCTGTGTGTTGCTATCCAGTTGTTACAAAACCATCTGTTGTAAAGATCAATACTTCCCAATTGGATAATCTTGGTACACTTGCTGAAAATCAGTTGTCCAGAGATTTGAGTTTATTCCTGAAATCTTCTTTCTAATTTATTGATCTCTATGGCTAACTTGTGTGCCAGAACCACACTATCATCATTACTATTGCTTTGTAGTAAGTTTTGAAGTCAGAAAGTATGAGTCCTTCTACTCTGTTCTTCTTTTTCAAGATTGTTTCGTGTATCTCATTTTGACACAATGATTGGTCATTGCTTAAAACCAAAGCTCTCTGAGATGAGAATTCCTATGTGGCACAAGCTCCCACATGTGATGAGTAGATGCGATGTTGTACGTGCATATGTGTATATATCATAACATAATCATGGGAGTGACATTCCATCACCTTTGCCATATTCTGTTGGATAGAAGCAAGTAACAGGTCTCTCCCACAGTCAAGGGGAGCAGGTTATCCAGGGCATGAGCATAGGAACTTATCTAGGGTTTGTCTGCTACATACCAGTGTGTTTTCTGACATCTACCTAAATATAAAAAGTAATAACTTGCCCTTTGCCAAATTATCCTTCCATTAACATCTTTGATAATTTCAGTAAATACCTAGTAAAATTAACTAAAATCAGGTGAGTAATAAGTGTAGCTCAAAAATTTCATTCTGAAAAAGCACTCACAAAAATAAATATAAATATTTGTGCATGGAAACACATACATATACAAACACATGCCAAATGTATTATACCACCAGTGCTATGAATGATTATGATCCAAACAGTTTCAAAAACACAATTCATCCTTATACTGAGAAAATGGATTAAAGGAAGAAAATCATCTAGATGATTTATTCCATATTTTTTCGAAGTCTTCTACCAGTTTCCTAGTCTTTGACCAATTTCCCTATTTTTATTGGTCACAATTCTTTTTGCTGAATTATCTAGCTATCAGGCCATGATGGTTAATTATGTGTCAACTAAACTAAGTTAAGGGATGCTTGGGTGGCTATTAAATGTTATTTCTTGTAGTGTCTATGAGGGTGTTTCAGGAAGAGTTTAGAATTTGAATTAGTACACTGAGTAAAAAAGACCCACCCTCACTAGCATGGGTGGGCATTATGCAATTTGTTGAGGGCCCAAACAGGAAAAAAGTCAGAGGATAGGTAAATTCTCTCTCCCTTTTTGAGCTAAGACATCCATATTCTCCTGTCCTTGAACACTGGAGCTCCTAGATATCCAGCATTTGCACTTTAGGACTTACAACCAGCAAGCTCCCTGGTTCTCAGGGGGGCTTTGGACTTGGGCTGAATTACACTACCAACTTTCCTGGTTATTTAGCAGATTTAGGAGACTTCTCTGTCTCCATAATCATGTGAGCAAATTCCCATAATAAACCTCCTCATATGTGTGTGTGTGTGTGTGTGTGTGTGTGTGTGTGTGTGTTCTGTTTCTCTGTAGAACCCCAATATGCCAGGTCAAGTGTACCTTTCACCTTGTCTTATCAAACTACTTTCCTAGTATTTTTATAGTTTCAGATCTTACATTTAAGTCTGTAATTCATCTTGAATTGATTTTTGTATATGATGAGAGAGAGTTGGTCCAGTTTCATTATTTTGCATATGGCAATCAAATTTTCCCAGCACCATTTATTGCAAAGGGTGCCCTTTCCCCTGTGTAGTATGTTTTTGTCAATTTTGTGAAAGATCCATTGGTTAGATATGTGGCTTTGTTTCTGGTTTCTCTATTCTGTTCTCTTGATCCATGTGTCTATTTTTATGTCAGTACCATACTGCTTTGGTTATTATAGCCTTGTGGTATAATTTGAAGTCAGGTAATGTGACGCCTCAAGCTTTGTGCTTTTTGCTTAGGATTGCTTTGGCTATTTGGGTTGCTTTTTGTTTCACATAAATTTTAAGATATTTTTCTAAGTTTATGAAAAATGCCATTGGTATTTTGATAGAGATTGTACTGAATCTGTAGACTGCTTTGGGCAGTATGGTCATTTTAATGACATTAATTCTTCTGGTCCATGAGCATGGAAGATTCTTTCATTTGTCTGTGTCACCTACAATTTCTTTCATTAGTGCTTTGTAGTTTTCCTTGGAGAGAGCTTTAAAACCCATGGTTATATTTTTTCCTAGGTAATTTTTTACAGTTGTTGTAAAGGAGACTGACTTCTTGATGTGTTTCTCTGTGTGATCATTTTTCATGTACAGAAATGTGTATTCATTAACACTTGATTGGATAAAGAAAATATGGTGTGTACATATACATACACACACACACACACAACATAAAATACTATTCAGCCATAAAACATAATGAAATTCTGTCTTGTGGCAACATGGATGGAACTGGAGACCATTATCTTAAGTTAAACAGCTCAGAAACAGAAAGTCAGATACCACATGTTCTCACTTATATGTGGAAGCTAAATAAAGTGGCCACATGGACATAGAGTGTGAAAAGATAGACACTGGAGCCTTGAAAGGGTGAGAAGAGCAAGGGGGAGTGAGGGATGATAAGTTACTTAATAGGTACAACATACATTATTCGGGTAATGGATATACGAAAAGCCCAGGCTTCATCACTATGCAATATATCCATGTAACAAAACTGCACTTTTACCCCTTACATTTGTACAATTTTTTTAAAACTATGTTTATTTGTCAGTGTAGATGCCACACCTGAGTCCCATATGTGGGCTGCCCAAAGTGTGCAATAGGGAAATTGTACCTTACATTAAAAATGTAACTGAAAATTGTTTCTGTGGTAAGTACTACAGCTCCACATGTTTTGCAACCGCTTCTCTGTTGGGTGGTGTGTTCTTGTACTTTTTCCCTTTACTAAAATGGCAGAAACATCTGTGTCTCCCCCGTCAATCAGTAAAATCCTTTATGAGTCCCAGATTTACAAATAATATCAGTTACATGCAGTAAACCTTATTCTTGGTCTTATTAATTACTTTCCACCAACTTATCCCTCAGGCATTTTGGTTACAAAAGCATGCTGACAATCAACAGTAATGGTTTTAAGTTAGTTATTTGATAAGTAGGTCTTTTGCAAAGAGTTTCTGGTTAATTATTTAAAGAATCTGTGCCCCTGGAGGCTTTGCTTATTTTTCTGTGTTAAGTCATATTCACTCACCCATCACTGATTCTAGGCTATTTTCTCTTTCCTGTCTCTCTCTCTCTACAGAAATTTTAGCAGTCTAAGATCCAGGGATTCTTAGGTGCATTACGGTTTTCTAAACTTTTATATGACAAATTCACTCCAAGTCTTAGATCAGCCTCTGATCTTAAAGACTCATGTTATTCTGTGTGCATTTCTCTGACATTGTGTTAAAAAAAAGGGCATAGAATATATTTTCACAGTTCTCTTATCTTGGATGTATTCTCCCTCCATCTAAGTTTTGGGGGAAGATGATGATTAATGAATCACTAAAATGCATATGACCAGAAGTTCACAAGGGGAAAGGGTATATTGGGAAACTTTCTATTCAAAGACTGTGGGCAAATGGTGTGTGAAATTGTTGACAAATTGCCTTCATTAAGTTTTGGAAGTGGACTTTTTTTTCACATATTTGGCTTCTTTTCAAATATAACTGTGCAGATTTTTGAGACATTCACTGTTGACTAGCAATCTGTGATAATATTTGTCCTTGAAAGCCTTTATTCCTGGAAAAAAAATGTGGTAGAAAGTTTAAAGTAGGGATCTCCTTGATGGTATTTACATGAGCAATACTCATTCCTGAACAAAACATAGATTAAAATTGTGCCTTATTATCTCCCAGATGCACAAAGGGAAGAGGGATGAAATATAAAGATTTTCTATAAATCACTGACCCCTCAATAACAAAGTCCTTTCAACCAGGGGTTCCAGAATGACCTTTAAAATTATAATACATTCCAGTATAGCTGTCTCTTTTCAGTGAAGTGTTGTGCAGTGTAGTGGACAAGACCGTAGTCTGTAGTCTGGCTACTGGAGGCTCAAAGCCCAGCTCTTCTACTAACCAGGGGTGTGACCTCAGGCAAATAGCTTAATTTCTGTGTCTCTCTGTCCTCATCTGTAATTAAGAATAATAATCTTTACTTAATAGGATTGTGCTCATAATTAAAATTTAACATAAGAATATGTATAAAATACTTAGCCCTTATCAATAATAGTTCTAGCACAATAGACTATCAAAAAATGGCTACATATAAAAAAATGGCTACATGTACTGTTATACATTGGAGAATCAGCAGAAACTTTGGTCTAAACTTTAAATTTCAAAACTGAACATTACACAGATTTTGGTAAACTTTTATATTTATCATTTACAGCATTATTTGAATACTTTACTTTTGGTTCCTATATGACCTGTCTATATTTAAGCATTTTTCTCCTTTGGGGATCATTTCAGCATAGGATAGATAATTATGATAACATATTTATGCAATGATTCCTATTTCTTAAGGTCTTTCCTACACATGTTCTCTTTTCTTCCTCACACAACTCTGCAGTGTGTAAAAAGCCAGGCAGGTAATTACCACTCCATGATAGGTTTTGAATAAATGAATGAATAGATCCTTTTTTTCCCAGATAAGGGAACCAAATGACAGATATAAAGGATCTTGGCCAAAGACACATCCAGCAAATGTCTAAAAGTATTTAAACATCCATACAAGCAAACTTGTGTAGGCTCTATAGTAAATAAGTTTGAAATGGGAGCATTCCCTGACCGCCCTTGCAGGACGTGTGACAGGGTGTGGCTCATCTGTTGGGCCACTGTAGCTGCTCAAACCTCTTATGGAAGGGAGAGCACACAGATGGGCAGGTGCAGGAGCCAGGACGAGTGCTTTTGGGCTCTGGCCCCATGGTGGCATCTGGGGGGGTGCCTGTGGCTGCCGAAGCCCCAGTGGGCATGCTGTAGTGCCATCTGCAGATGGCTTAAGTGTTAAAAAACCTCAATGCCCTCTTGGTACCCCAGTTCTTGTCCAATGTCCAGGAAGAATCAGGTCACACATGGACTTGAAGGATGATGGAGGTGGCTCTCAGTGGGATGGATGGGGAGCTGGTAAGGGGATGGAGTGGGAGGATAATCTTTCCCTGGAGCTCGACTGTCCCACAGCCGATCTCCTCTCCGACCATCCCAAGCCAAACTCCTCTTAATGTTCAAATGCTCTTTCTCTTCTCTCCTTCTGTGCTGTACCACTCTTCTGCTCCTCTGCTCTGCTCATCTGCTCTTGGAGTCTGGGGTTTGAGGCTTATATGGGTACAGGATAGTGGGGGCATGGTGGACCAAAAGGCAAAATTTGGGCACAAAAACAGTAAGGCCTGTTCCCATTTAGGGCTACGAGTTTCCAGGCTTGGGGATAGGACATTTGCCTGGGAACTGCCCTCTTTTCCCAGTATTTCCCTGTCTCCTGTTTGTATCAGTTTCACTGAACAGAGCATATGCTTCCTTATAGTTCACAATCTGAAAAACATAAAACTTTGACTCAGATCTTCAAAGGATCTAGTATCATTTTCCAAAATTAGCTGCATTTTCCAGCCATCAATTTTGCAGATGAACACCCTTGAATCTGAGATGTGGGCCTAAACATAGACTGAATCCATAAGTGAAATGTCTATTTGTTTTCAATCCATGGTTAGGAAGAGTTCTGTGGTAAATTCCTGCTCATTTCTCACTGTTGTAGTCTATGCACAGTTCTCCTCTTCTTTTGTGTGGATATATTTTTTACTGAGTAAGTGCCTTACCTTGGAGCTTATGTTTCAAGATTGAATTTATGCAAGGCATGGTGGCTCACATCTATAATCACAGCCTTTTGGGAAGCTGAGGCAGGGTGGATCACTTGAGGCCAGGAGTTCAAGACCAGCCGTGGCAAAACTCCGTCTCTACTAAAATTATAAAAATTAGCCAGGTGTAGGTGGTGCGCACCTGTGGTTCCAGTGACTCAGGAGGCTGAGGCAGGAGAATTGCTTGAACCTAGGAGGCGGAGGTTGCAGTGAGTCGAGATCACACCATTGCACTCCAGCTTGGGCAACAGAGCAAGAGTCTATCTCAAAAAAAAAAAAAAGATTGAATTTAGAGTTTTAACTCTCCTGTTTGACTCCTGGTATGTTCTTCAGTGATCAGACTGCTGCATTTCAGTAAAAGGAGCAGCAGCAATGGTTAGGAGGTAACACCCAGCTTCACAAGTCACTATTAGACTAACCAAGGTGTCACATGGCAATAGTGACAACATCAAGTGTTTTCGAAATCCACAGATTTGAATGTCATAACGGGCTGAAACATTCAAATTCATATGATCTCTTGACTGGAGAGTGCAGGTCAAGAAGAAACTCCTAAGATGCAAACTTACAGGGAGCGTGTTTTTACACTGGGCTACCACCTGGAGGATTTGAGGGTATCCATTTGGAAGGAAGGTATAACTGCGGTGTTTTATGAGGGTCATTCATTTCCAAGCAGTCTAGAAGAGAAGCAGCTCTTCTCTAGTGATGGTTAGACGTAGAAGCAGAGGATCTCAAAGTGCCTAATTCTTAATCCATCATCTAGGGAAGCTGGATATGAAGAGAGTCAATTCTATGGACCTGCTGCCTCATGATACTCCTAGAAGACTCATGTCTGGGTGATTTGCAAGGTAAATTAGGGAAGAGGAATCACCAGTTGTCACTATAGTTATATCAAGTTATATACGTGTAATCAGCATCCTACCATTGGCTGCCTAGCTGTTAACTACTTTACAAATACTTGAATAGCCCTGCTGTTAACTGTAAGTTATGTATGTGTAATCAGCATGCTTCCACTGACTGCCTAGCTGTTTGTTAACTGTGCAAATCCTAGGACTAGTAGCCCTACTGTTAACTACTTTACTTAATTTGGAAAAGCCACTCCATGGCCCTCAGTTCTCTTCTCTGTAATCTAATAGTAAGAACAGTTCGGTTCCTCTTAGCGTATACATTCTGTGATCATTTACCACCCTTCTTTTCTTCCACAAATCCCTATCAGGATGAGTGGCAATTCTGTATATTTTGTATTCAATTCTTCTTTTAAGTTGGACATTCATGTTTACTATATTTCTCTGATGGCAAAGACCTTTATGCACTGGGGCTAGTGAGAAACACCAAAGCATCTGCCCCACCTAGGGGCAGCACTGTGTATTAAACCGGAAGTAGTTTGTGGGCAACTTCCAGCATTAGAAGTTAAATGTAATGACCGGGTGCGGTGGCTCATGCCTGTAATCCCAGTACTTTGGGAGGCCGAGGCAGGCAGATCACTTGAGGTCAGGAGTTCAAGACCAGTCTGGCCAACATGGTGAAACCCCATCTCTACTAAAAATACAAAAATTAGCTGGGTGAGGTGGCACGCACCTGTAATCAGAGCTACTGGGGAGGCTGAGGCACCTGTAATCATAGCTACTGGGGAGGATGAGGCACGAGAATCACTTGAACCTGGGAGGCAGAGGTTTCAGTGAGCCAAGATCGTGTCACTGCACTCAAGCCTAGGCAACAGAGTGAGGCTCCGTCTTAAAAAATAAAAAAAGAAGTTAAATGTAATGACAACCTCCCCATCTCCAGGCTACTCAACTGGCTTTCATTTAGAAACAATGAAGTTTCTTTTAAATATAGAATGTCCATAAGATTAAGCGTTATTGGTGATTCTTTGGTGATCCTTGGTGTGTGAATTTTCTGAAGTTTTAGAACCAAAATTGATGAACTGTACAATTTTCTTGACATCACCTTTAACTGGTCCTGGGAATGTTGCAATAAAGTAAAAAAGGAAATAGAGAAGTAATCTTCTAGCCAACACATAAAGGTTATTGTGCACAAGAGGTTGACTAGTTATTCTGAGCAGACAGAATAAGAAAATGTGATTCAAATCCCTTGTGAACTATATATATGAGAAAGGATCTACTGGAGTTTTGGGATCCTCTACCTTTTCTTACGAGCTTTTACATTAGGATAAATAACCATCTGCCCAGAAGAGAATCATCTCATGTGAGTTCTGCAGATAAAAGATAGATTGGAATAAAATGGATCAAAAAATCTTTTCATTTTTCTCTTTTCTGCTGTACACGTCTACTGCTTTGTGACTTAAGTTAAGTCTAGGTGACTCTGAAACTACTGTCAATTTCAAAATAAAATAAACAACCTGGCCAGCCACGGTGGCTGACACTTGTAATCCCAGCACTTTAAGAGGCTGAGGCGGGTGGATTGCTTGAGGTCAGGAGTTTGAGACCAGCCTGGCCAACATGGTGAAACCCCATCTCTGCTAAAAATACAAAAATTAGCCGGGCATGGTGGCGCACTCCTGTAATTCCAGCTACTTAGGAGGCGGAGACAGGAGAATTGCTTGAACCCAGGAGGTGGAGGTTGCAGTGAGCAGATGTTGCACCACTGTACTCCAGCCTGGGGAACAGAGCTAGATTCAGTTTCAAAAAATAAACAAATAAAATAAAATGAACAACCAGTCAATTCAGGAACAAAATCAGAGTAAGTCTTGAATGGCACTACTCATTATTTGAACAATTTCAATCATCATAAAGAAAATACAGCTTTATTTTGACCCTAAAATAACCACTATCCTGGTATTAATTTTCAATTCTATTTCAAACTTTGTAACTATATTTGTGGCTTTTTTTTTTCAGGATCAAATTTCTCTTTTTGACTCCCATTATTCTGCACAAATAATTTTTCTTGAGTTGCTGGACACCTTGTGCTTCCTAAAAGATTTGGTCTTCCTGATTCCTAGGTGGACCTCCAGCTAGAAGGTGACAGCATGGCCCAGTCAACCTCAGTGAAGTTTCAGAACTATCTCAAACTGTAATGACTTTGTGAGCACTTTCATTTTTCTGAAACTGTTCCCCTGTTTTGTTCTCTTGAGATAAATCATAGTGCCTAAGAACGAAATGTATGCCCAGCAAGGTATGATCTGCTTGGCAAATTGCATCCCTGCCCTCCTTGTCTTTCAGGGTGTAAGGATCAATAGCTGAGAAGGAATTGGAACAAAGACAAACTTGTATATCAGTGCCATTAAAGCATTTTCCCTGATTTCTGCATGGGATCGATTATTTCTCCAGATAGTTCAAAGCATCTACTCATGCCTAAAAATTCTCATTGATTTCTAGATTGCCTGTCTGGTTATGTAATACTTATACTGACTACACCAGGCTACTTTCCAGTTTACTTCCAGATACAATTTTAGGGCTGATATTAATCTGTAACAGCACATGGGATTCGGATTTTGGCAATCCCAAAGACAGCCTCTCTCTCTCCCCCACCACAACATCTTGATGGTTGATGTAAGCCAAAGGATACTGAATCATACCTCCTGCAAGCTGGCAATTCCTAACTGATTAACTTCAACCCTGGAATTGGCTTCTACTCATTGGTTTGATGAAGCCAATATTTGCTCTCCTTAAGGTCGTGATTCTGAGCACACTGAGATCATTAAGGGGAGGCAGGGAGTGAGATATTTTCTGTACATGACCAGTAATGAATCTATACTACAAAAACTTTTATTTTAACATTATGAAGAAAATAATTTTTAAGGTCAAACCAATAAACCAATTGGCAATACAGTTTTATTCAGTCCTTAAATGAAGAAAAGAATAATAGATATTTTTAGAATTTCTTTCAATATTAAACAATGACTGTAGTGTCATTAAAGCATATGATAGAAATACAATTAATACTGATTAGGTGTGCTTTTCTTTGGTTCTTCAAGTCAGATAAAAATAACATTTTATTTTTGATTACATAATTTACATAATAAGAAATACTTCTGTAAAATTTGAAACTATTTTTTTAAATGGATTCTATATAACCAAAATGCTTTTTCTGTTTGGGGCTTATTTAAAATATTTAAAATAGCTAAAATTAGTTTCAGCCCTGTATGACTTTAATACAAATCAAGTGTTTTAAAATATTTATGATAAAGAAAATGATTCCATCTGGGCAGGGAATTTATTACTGGAATATTATACCAATTTGAATTGAAGCCACTATGAGATTAATTTCTATTCTGCTCTTGGAATATAAATGTGTTCTGACAGCTGCTTTCTATAACCAAAGTATACTTATCTGCATGCAGAATTTTCTACTCAATGAGCCCATATATGACTCAGGAACTTTGAATGGTTTCAGCAACAAACAAAGATAGATTATCAATGCAAATGCCAACCAGTGATTTACTATAAATAACAAAATATTGGCAAGTGCCTGTTTTGAAATCAACACTGGTTATTTAGAGCTTTCAGAGAGACAATCTTACATTTCAGAAGAACTTGCTGATGTTAAAAAAATAAAAATAAAGAATTATACAAAGGGAGAAGACGGCCTTGATCAAACACATGTTTTTCAGATTTATTAGCGATTAACATGTCAGGTACTCTCTTTTGGATGACATTCCCTTACACCATGGCTAGAAGCTGACAAGATGAATACTGTTACAGTAATAACATGTCATGAAGGATGTAGAATAATGTAGACATTTAGGTCGTATGATCGAAGTCTGAGTAGATACAGTGATCTGCTATAATTTAGGCATTGATGATTAAAGAGAATGATTTCCAAGTAAGAAGCTACATTTGTCACGCTTCCTTCAGGAAGGGGCCCATGTAATTGAAAGGCAATAGATTCAAGCAAAAGGTGTGGAAGTCAGCACAGCTTTAAGATAATGAAAAGAACCAACTGCCCTTTAGAATAGAATAAAGATGAACACCGGTAAAATCAAGACTAATTAAGAATAAAAATGAGTCACAAACAAAATGGTACTAAATCAAACTCACTTTAGGTCTCAAAAATCATAGTTATTTATTTTTCTCTCTTAAGGATTTTACAATTAGCCGAATGTTCCTTTGGCTGGCCTTCTTCTCTAAGTAGATCAGTCACTGACAGAGGCACCTAAGGCAGTATTGGAGACAGGACACTGTCAGGAAAGCCAAAGTCTAAATGTTAATATCTCTCCACTAATTAGGATCTTCTCTGGGCCAAAGGAAAAGTTCTACAAAGAAAGGAAGAGGCAGAAGCGTGCAAGGCAGGAAAGAAATGAAGGAGATTCTCTGTGTGTATTCAGGTTGCATAAAAATTTAAGCTCAATTGATTGTCTCTATTCACTGAAAACTACCAAGCCATTCTCAGACAAGGATAACGATTAACTACTGTAAATATTTATAGTGCAAGTGGGCATTGAAAACTGAGAACAAATGGACACAGGGAGAGGAACAACACACACCGGGACCTGTCGGGAGGTGGGGGCAAGGAGAGGGAGAGCATTAGGACAAATACCTAATGCATGCAGCGCTTAAAACCTAGATAATGGGTTGATAGGTGTAGCAAGCCACCATGGCACATGTATACCTACATAACAAACCTGCACATTCTGCACATGTATCCCTGAACATAAAGCAAAATAAATTTTTTTTAAAAAAAGGTGAAAAGCCTCTGCAACAAAAACTACAAAATACTAAAAAACAAAACCTAGATGATGGGTTGGTAAGTGCAGCAAACCACCATGGCACACATATACCTACGGAACAAACCTGTACATTTTGCATATGTATCCCAGAACTTAAAGTAAAATAAAAATTTAAAAAAAAAAATTCATAGTGCACGTCGCTGTAGCAAAAATACTGAATCTCTCCTCTTCAATGGGGACAGAAGTAACTTTATAAACAGCCAAAGAAAATGCCATGAGTGGCCAATTAGAGTGAGAATTAGACGAAGGGGAAAGAGAACAATAATAATAGCAGGTTTTTTTACTTGAAGTCTAGGTTACTTGAGAATCACGTTGAACTGTTATGTTCCAGATACTGTCATTGTCCATGGTCTGTAGTTACCACATAAACTACGTTTGAGGCATTCTTGGGAGAGGAAAAGGAAGACTCTGTATTATTCCATCATGTAGTTCTTGAAGTTCTGCCTGTACGAATGTGCAGATTTGTATGAAGTTACAATCTGTGTTATTCAGAGTTTTTTTCTTTTCTTTTTTTTTTTTTTTTTTTTTTGAGACGGAGTCTCTCTCTGCCGCCCAGGCTGGAGTGCAGTGGCCGGATCTCAGCTCACGGCCGGATCTCAAAAAATACCTTGACCCTTCTGCAACCACATGGATTTCTTGGAAATGTTTTTAATTGATGCACAATGTCTATCACATGTAAGAACTATACTGTGATTTCTTTAGCCATTTAATATGGTTTGGCTGTGTCCCCATCCAAATCTCATCTTGAATTCCCATGTGTCCGTGAAAGGAACCTGGTGGGAGGTAATAGAATCATTGGAGCAGGTCTTTCCTGTGTTGTTCTCGTGATAGTGAATAAGTCTCGTGAGATCTGACTGTTTTATGAGGGGGAGTTTCCCTGCGCAAACTGTCTCTCCCTTTGCCTGCTGCCATCCACATAAAATGTGACTTGCTGCCCCATGCCTTCCACCATGATTGTGTGGCCTCCCCAGCCATGTGGAACTGTAAGTCCATTAAAACTCTTTCTCTCGTAAATTGCCCATTCTCGGGCATGTCTTTATTAGTAGCGTGAAAATGAATTAATACAGTAAATTGGTACCACTAGAGTGGGGCACAGCTCCAGACCCCAGATTGGTAGATGAATTGACAGCTTACACAGTGTGCTTGGAAAAGCCACAGACACTCACCGCCAGCCCATGAAAGTAGTCAGGAGAGGAGCTATACCCTGCAAAGCCACAGCGGCAGAGCTGCCCAAGGCTTTGAGAGCCTACCTCTTGCATCAGTATGCCTGAAAATGTGGAAGCAAATTTGGAACTGGGTAATAAGCAGAGGTTGGAACAGTTTGGAGGGCTGAGAACAAGACAGGAAAATGTGGGAAAGTTTGGAACTCCCTAGAGACTTATTGAATGGCTTTGACTGAAATGCTGATAATAATATGGACAATGAAATCCAGGTTGAGGTAGCCTCAGATGGAAATGAGGAACTTGTTTGACCTGGAGCAAAGGTGACTCTTGTTTTGTTTTAACAGAGACTGGCAGCATTTTATCCCTGTGAAGGGGTGGCCTGCCCCTCCACACCTGTGGGTATATCTCGTCAGGTGGGACGAGAGACTGAAAAAAGAAATAAGACACAGAGACAAAGTACAGAGAAAGAACAGTGGGCCCAGGAGACTGGCACTCAGCATATGGAGGACCTGCACTGGCACCAGTCTCTGAGTTCCCTCGGTTTTTATGGATTACTATTTTCACTATCTCAGCAAGAGGAATGCAGTAGGAGAGCAGGGTGATAATAGGGAGAAGGTCAGCAAGGAAACATGTAAGCAAAGTCATCTGTGTCACAAATAAGTTCAAGAGGAAGTACTATGCCTGGATGCGCACATAGGCCAGATTTATGTTTCTCTCTGCCCAAACATCTCAGTGGAGTAAAGAATAATAAAGCAGCATTGCTGCCAACATGTCTCGCCTCCCACCATAGGGCGTTTTTTCTCCTATCTCAAAATTGAACAAATGTACAATTGGGTTTCATACCAAGACATTCAGCTCCCAGGGGCAGGCAGGCCACAGTGGCCTTCTTCTATCTCAACTGCAAGAGGCTTTCCTCTTTTACCAATCCTCCTCAGCGCAGACCCTTCACAGGTGTCGGGCTGGGGGATGGGCAGGCCTTTCCCATCCCACAAGGCCATATTTCAGACTATCACATGGGGAGAAACCTTGGACAATACCTGGCTTTCCAGGGCAGATGTCCCTGCGGCTTTCCACAGTGCATTGTGCCCCTGGTTTATCAAGACTAGAGAATGGCGATGACTTTTACCAAGCATACTGCTTGTAAACATTTTGCTAACAAGGCACATCCTGCACAGCCCTAGATCCCTTAAACCTTGATTCCATACAGCACATGTCTTTGTGAGCTCAAGGTTGGGGCAAAGAGGTTGGCGCAAAGTTATAGATTAACAGCATCTCAGGGCAAAGCAATTGTTCACGGTACAGGTCAAAATGGAATTTCTTATGTCTTCCCTTTCTACGCAGTAACAGTCTGATCTGTCTTTCTTTTCCCTACACCCCTGCCCTAGAGATTTGTCAAAATTTGAACTTGAGAGAGATGATTTAGGGTATCAGGCAGAAGAAATTTTTAAGCAGCAAAGCATTCAAGATGTGACTTGGGTGCTGTTAAAGACATTCAGTTTTAAAAGGGAAATAGAGCATAAAAGTTTGGAAAATTTGCAGCCTGACAACGTGATAGAAAAGAAAATCCCATTTTCTCAGGAGAAATTCAAGCCAACTGCAGAAATTTTCATAAGGAGGAACCGAATGTTAATCCCCCAAACAATGGAGAAAATGCCTCCAGGGTATGTCAGAGACCTTTGCAGCAGCCCCTCCCATCATAGGCCCAGAGGCTTAGGAGGGAAAAATGGTTTTGTGGGCCAGGACCAGGGTCACTCCGCTGTATGCAGTCTAGGGACTTGGTGCTCTGCATCCAAGCTGCTCCAGTTGAAACTAAAAAGGGCAAAGGTACAGTTTGGACTGTTTCTTCAGAGGGCGGAAGCCCCAAGCCTTGACAGCATCCATGTGGTGTCGAGCCTGCGAATGCACAGAAGTCAAGAATTGAGATTTGGAAACCTCTGTCTAGATTTCAGAAGATATATGGAAATGCCTGGATGCCCAGGCAGAAGTTTGCTGGGGTAGGAGTGGGGAGGTGGGGGTTAAGGAGAACCTCTGCTAGGGCAATGTGGGAGGGAAATGTAGGGCCAAAACTCCCATACAGAGTCCCTACTAGGGCATTGCCTAGTAGAGCTGTAAGAAGAGGGCCACCATCCTTCAGACCCCAGAATGGTAGATCCCTCGATAGCTTGCACCGTGCACCTGGAAAAGTCACAGATACTCAATGCCAGCCCATGAAAGTAGTTAGGAGAGGAGCTATACCCTGCAAAACCACAGGGGCAGAGTTGCCCAAGGCTTTGGAAGCCTACCTCTTGCATCAGTGTGACCTGGATGTGAGACATGGAGTCAAAGGAGATCATTTTGGAGCTTTAAGATGTGCCTGCTCTGTCGGATTTTGTACTTGGATGGGGCCTGTAGCCCCTTTGCTTTGCCCAATTTCTCCAATTTGGATTGGCTGTAATAACCCAATGCCTGTATCCCCATTGTGTCTAGGAAGTAACTAACTTGCTTTTGATTTTACAGGCTCACAGGTGAAAGGGACTGTGGACTTTTGAGTTAATACTGAAATGAGTTAAGACTTCGGGGGACTATCGGGAAGGGATGATTGGTTTTGAAATGTGACAACATGAGATCTGTGAGGGGACAGGGGTGGAATGATAAGGTTTGGCTCTGTCCCAACCCACTTCTCTTCTTGAATTCCCATGTGTTGTGAGAGGGACCTGGTGGGAGGTAACTGAATCATAGGGGCAGGTCTTTCCACTGCTGTTTTCATGATAGTGAATCAGTCTCATGAGATTTGATGGTCTTATAAGGGAGAGTTTCCCTGCACAATCTCTTTCCCTTTGCCTGCTGCAACTAACATAAGAGGAGGTGACTTGCTCCTCCTTGACTTATTTTATGATTGTGAGGCCTCCCCAGCCATGTGGAACTGTAAGTTCATTAAACCTCTTTCTTTTGTAAATTGCCCATTCTTGGGCATGTCTTTATCAGCAACGTGAAAGTGGTCGAACACACCATTATTCACTCTTACTCCTTTGACAGATAATTGTAGATTCTCTTGCATGTGCTGAGCATAGTAACCTTAGATCTTAACCTGAAAGAGATAAAAATTGGGAAACAGACAAAGAGTTTAGGAAGAGGGGCTCATGGACATGTCAGTGGGTAAGAAAAAGATGAGAAAATTGTGGCATTCTAGACACAGTAATCCCTCTCTCTTTTTGTGACTCAAAAGAATGAATTGAATGAAGAGAAAACTACAGATTTAGGAGCTACTTGGGAGCTGATAGGACAAACCTCATATTGTACTTTTAGCTAATAAAATCAGACTTTAGAGCCAATGCCTGTTCTATCTATATTCTGTCTCTCCAGAATTACGAACTTGATTATTCTAAAAGGGAACCTCATCTTTCTTGTAAATTTTATTAATTTTTTGAGGCTTAGGATTAATACTTTTAATTCCATATTTAGAATACCATTTTGAAAAATAAAAACACATATAAATACAATATTAATTTTCAAGCCAAAGACAATTTTTAAGGGGGGCACATTTTATATTGGGACTATTAATTCTTTAAATTAGTTATTGGTATTTAATTTCCTGTTTAGAATAAAACTCACATTACAAATTGAAAGTAGACCAACATTTTCCCTCAAAGTTTAGATGTTACATAATTTTTTTCTCTTCAAAATACATTATCTAGTCTAGTGATTTTCTTTTCTTTCTTTTTTTGAGAAGGAGTCTCATTCTGTTGTCCAGGCTGGAGTGCAGTGGCGTGATCTCAGCTCACTGCAACCTCCGCCTCCTAGTTTCAAGTGATTCTGCTGCCTCAGGCTCCCGAGTAGCTGGACTACAGATGTGTGCCCCCACGCCTGGCTAATTTTTGTATTTTTAGTAGCGACGGGGTTTCACCATGTTGGCCAGGCTGGTCTTGAACTCCTGACCTCAGGTGATCCGCCCATCTTGGCTTCCCAAAGTCCTGGGGTTACAGGCACGAGCCACTGCGCCAGGCCCCAGTCTAGTGATTTTCAAAATTGTTTATACTTAGGAATCCTTAGGCAAGTTTCCAATTTCTATGGGCATCACTTTTCTTATTTCCAGAAAGCGATTCAAAAGATAAACTCTGAAGTTACTTCAAATCCTAAAAATTTATATTTCTAAGTTTATTCTAACAGCAATGTCCTATGAACAAATTAGTAAAATAAAACTATGATCTAGTCCAAATTCTTCTCAGGAACTACAAGGTATAAATACTTTGGGGGAAGAAAGTATTGGGGAAACAAGGAGAATTAAGGCAATGGAAGTGCTTCTGGTCTTTCCTGACCAAGAAAACCAAACATTCTGAATTCTTCACCTGACTGAAAGAAAACAAGCCAGGGGTCCAAGAACGGCTGGATTCCCAAGAACTTTGGTTTCAAAAGTTGCTAAGCCTTGGCAGCCTTCTAATATTTTGTGGGGAGAAATGGCAGTACCTATAGGAGACAATCATGCTGCTGAGCTACCAATGGGAAAGGGTGACTGGTGGCTCTGAACACATCTTCCTTGGTGGCTTAACTATATTAAAACCACTTCCCACTTCTTTCCTCTTGGTCCTTAGCAGGAGTGGCTGGGCTCGGCCCTAGGGTGGGTTGAAATTTGCTGTTGGATGGTGAGTTTCCATCTTGGTGGATGTTTTAAATGAATTTCTGATGAACTGAATAAGTGAGGTCTTTGGCCTTATAGATGACATTTGAGAGACATCTCTTTTATTATTTAATTTAGTTGCTGCTTAGTGAGAACAAATAAAAATCAGGGACAGTGTTGAGGAGGAGGATGAGGATGGCACTTGGAGAATGACAGTGCACATTAAAGGCATTGAGAAACCCTACAGAGCCAACTTCTCTAAGGCACGATGGTTGAACGAGAATATTTTGCTACAGAGACCTTTATTTTCTCCACTCAAACACCTGTTAACATTCCATGAAATTCACTTTATGTAATTCTTGAATGGACTTTGTTGAGATAACAAGCAAGATTAGTTCAAGCTACTAATAACTCTAAGGTTACTGAAACAGTCTGAGTCAATCAGTTCAGAAAGAAAAAGTTTTTCATTCCAGAAGCTAGGAGCCAGGTATCTCCTAGCTTGAGGAGTCGAGAAAGTCTTCACTTTTGAGAGAACATAGGATGACTTGGGGCCGGTGAGAGAAAAAACTCAAGCAAGACAGACCCTCCTTGTTCAGCTGAACAATCAGCAGTCGTGATGCGATGAGATATAATGCTTCTTTTTCCTATTTTCTCCCTTGATAAAGAGAAGTTACTTAGAAGCATTAAGACCAACTATGTACTAAGCAAAGACTGTGCTGGGCAGTATTTGCTCTGCTTCTTGGACTGAGAACCCTTCTTCACAGAACACTTTACTGGATGTTGGTCTGGAGAACACTCTTTGGAAAGTGTGGTTCTGTTCATTCTATGATCTCTCTTCCTGAATGTAACAGGGCCTATATCCCTTATAATGTGCCATGGATCCCCTGCTCTGGGCCAACTATCTTTAAGTTTTCCTTAGCCAACTCCCATCCATAGGCAGGCTCTAGTTCTTTTGGGAAAACAGGTTTCATTTCTCACCTATGGTTGAAAGTCAGCATCAAAGTGCAGCATGTGTTAATGGCCAGGTCACCATTATAACTTTCCTCTAAAACCATCTCTTGCCTGCTTGGACTGTAGTTACCTGTCTTCCTCAAGAATAATAACAGGGTTGTTCTACCATGACAGCCTGCTTCAATTCTCCATTGCCACTTCCTTTTTCCTCCCTTTTGATGTTGAGACCATCCATTGGTCCCAAATACGGCTTTGATTATTGAGAACCACGTACATTCTCTGTTGGCCTGTGGTCACAGCTCCTTTCACTTATCCTAGGTGAAAATCAAGGTAACTATGAGATCGGATCTTCTCAGAGGACGTTATAATGTTGACATTTTACATTTTGACTAGTATACTCTACATTCAGGGAAACAAATACTCACATCTTAGGGCTATATAACTAATACAGCATTTCCCCTTCACCCCAAAGCTTTAGTGTCATTTATATATCTAGATATCTATTTTCTCTTTGATAAACTATATTTCTTTTCTTGTTTGTTAGATGACAAAGCCTACTTCATTTACTCTGTTTTTCACAAATGTACTCATCATTTATTGTATACTACGTATAATGTGCTGAATGTCAAAGAAAAAACTGGTCTTTGCCCATGAGAATCTCAGAGTCTAGAAGAAATATATTATAAATAACCAACAAGAATGATAAGTAATAAAATCTAGATAGCACAATGTGAACAGAAAAATAAGTGACTGAGTAGAAGAAAGAGGGAGGAAATTACTGATGTTCTCAACATGAAGAAACATGAAGAAAATAGTAAAGCTATTTCTTGATAGAGAAGTAGAAATTCTTCAAGTAAAGAAATGCCTGTTGGTTTGTATGCGTTTAGCAGGTGGGAGTGAGGCCAGGAAAAGGAGGGAGAATTGTTCTTTGGTGTGCTTCATACTGCTTGCTGATCTCAGCAGTGTTCATAGAGACAAACAGAGCCCAAAGAAGTGACTCTTTCTTAATATAATGAGTTTGTGTGTGTGTGTGTGTGTGTGTGTGTGTGTGTGTTTTGTAAAGAGAGAGTTGGTTTGATGTGAAGCTGGCCATGCCACACTAGATACAAAGTATTTTACTCAAACCAGTCTCCTCAAAGGCTCACAGGCTACGGTTTTTATGGACAATTTGGTGGGCAGGGGGCTAGGAAATGGGTGCTGCTGACTTGGGATGAAATGATAACCATGTGGAAAATGGTCCTTGTGTACTGAGTCTCTCTCTGGGTGGGGCCACAGGATAAGCTGAGTCATGAGTCACAAGTGTCTGGGTGGGGTCAGTCTCAAAGATATCTCAAAAAACCAATCTTAGCTTCTTTAATAGTGATGTTGTCTACAGTAGTAATTGGGGAAGTCCCAAATCTTGTGACCCCAGACACATGACTCCTTAGCAGTAAGGGATTATAGAAACTATGCCTACATTTTAGCAGAATTCAGGTCTCATAATCCTAACCTTGTTGCCTTTCATTAGTTTTACAAAGGTGGCTTAGTTTTGGGAAGGGCTATTGTCATCTTTTCTTTAAACTATAAACTAAATTTCTCCCTAAGTCAGCTCAGTCTATGCCCAAAAATGAACTAGTATAACTTGGAGGTTAGAAGCAAGATGGAGTCAACTACGTCAGATTCTTCTTGCTGTAACGACTCTTCTTTACCACTAAAGCCCTCTGCAGTGCTTTGTCCTTGTTCTGAATATTATGAGTTCATAAGAAAAGACAGGACAATGTAAAATTAAACCTCTTTGCATAATTTTAAAAAAAGTGTTTTGGTAAAGCCAGAAGCACTCATTTCCCAAAGAAAATGTGAGTAGTATTTAACAAGCTGCTTAGTTAATCAGAATTACTCCATTGTTATTTTACAGTCTTGCTGAAGTGGAAAGCCCACTGCCACATTGGAGCCAGGCTACACTGAAACATTTATTGGAGCTTTAAAACTTGGTTTACAAAAAGCAAATGTTTAGTATATCATATACTAGAAAATAGCAGCAAATCTTGGTGGGATGGATGGGAACAGGACTGATATGAAAATGAGGATACTTTTGCTGTTGAAAAACAGTGGCTGCACTCATTCTTTGAGACTTTAAAAAACAGTGGCTGCACTCATTCTTTGAGACTTGACAGTATTTGAAGCTATTAAGAGCTACTCAATCAAACTTGCTTTGTATATATTATCAAAAATACTTAACTAAAGAATTCCTGTTGGCAAACTGCCAAAGCTTAGCCTCTGCAGAAAGGCCAGATACAATCATAATTAAACTATGCAGTTCTGTGTCTGGCTTTGTAAATGATCAGATATATGCTAAGTATCTGATTTAGTAAATGACAAAGACAAGCACAGGGATGCACGAGCAATTGGGCAGGACAATTAAGTTGGCTTAACTGGCTTTGTCTTCTCCTTCTGCTGCTGGTATTGCTGCCTTCCTTCTTACTCTGGGACAACTCTGGTTTACCAGAGGAGTGAGATCTGTATTCTCAGGGACATGCAACCAAATTGTAGGGTGGTTTTATTTATTGGATCAACTGTCACATATTTTGTCTATCTTTTATTTTATTATTATTTTTTTCTGAGATAGGTTCTCACTCTGATTGCCCAGGGTGGGGTGCAGTGGCATGATTTCAGCTCACTGAAGCCCTGACCTCCTGGGCTCAGGTGATTCTCCCACCTCCACCTCCCAAGTGGCTGGGACTACAGGTACACGCCACCACACTCAGCTAATTTTTTTTGTATTTTTAGTAGAGATGGAATTTCGCCATGTTGGCCAGACTGGTCTTAAACTCCTAGACTTAAGCAATCCACTTGCCTTGGCATCCCCAGAATATTGGGATTACAGGCGTGAGCAACCATGCATGGCCTTTTATCTATCTTTTAGAAACCTAGGAATAATATTGGGGGACTGGATGATTGAGACAGTAATTTACAACTCTTTGGAACCCAAAATACTTTATAATGTAAGAGGTTCCCAAGAATTGCATTACCACTTTCAAACTTGTAAATGTGAATATCCAGGAGGTATTCTGCCCCTGGGGTTTGCAGGTCTGTGGGAAGATGTGACAGATGACCCAATAAGTAAAATTGCCCTACAATTTGGTTGTATGTCCCTGAGAATACAGATTTTCCTCCCTTGGTAAACCAGGATTGTCCCAGAGTAAGAAGGAAGGCAGTAACAACAGCAACAGAAGGAGAAGACAAAGTTAAAAGCACAGATAGATAGGACAGGGGTTGACAACCCCCACCTAAGTCAAAGAGGCCAAAAACACCACTGCTGAAAGATGGAAGACGCACAAAGGCACAAAGGAAGAGGGTGACCCTAGACAAGAAAAGGGACAAGTCATAGAAGATGTGGTACTGGGGAGAAGCAACTGGGGTCTGGGTACCCTGGGCCTGGGGAAGTGGAGCAATGCAGAGTCTGTGAGTCTGGAGAGCAAGAGTCAAGAATCCAGGCTGGGAGCTTGGGAGCAAAGCAGGTAAGAAGTCCATACTGAATAGCAGGAAGGGTGGGCAAATATAGAAATGGTGATTTTAAGAACTTTGACTGTTATTTGGAATGAGATGGGAAGATAAGAGCTTAGGACAGTGAAGGGACATGGCCTGACTTGCTTAAAAAGGATCATTCTGGCTGCCATTTTAAGGAAATTTATGCTGAAAAATGTCTATCAAATGTTAGAAGCAGAGGGACAAGTAAGGAAGCTATGGTAATAATCCTGGTGCAAGATGATGGTGGCTTGGACCAGATAGGAGAGGTGGGGATGATAACAAGAGACTACATTCTTGACATGTTTGAAGGTAGAGCTAGTATAATATTCTGACAAACTGTGAGAAAAAGAGAGAGCGGGGGAGAAGATGACAATAAAATATTAGTCTAAGCAAATATGAGGTTGGAGTTGCTGTTTACTGAGAATTTGAGAGAAAAAACAAATTTGTTTATGGATGTGCCAAGTTTGGGATATTATTAGACTTCCAAGTGGCAACACCAAGGAGACAGCAAGACACTCTGATCGGGAAGTCGAGAGAGAGAGAGATCTGAGCTATAGATGTAATTTTGGAAATAACTATTTTATAATTAAAAGAGTATAACTGGATTGTTTGAAACAAAAAGAATAAACCCTTCAGGTAATGGATACCCTATTGACCCTGATGTGATTATTATGCCTTGCATGCCTGTATCAAAATAACCCAGATATCCCATAAAAATGTACATCTACTATATACCTATAAAAATTAAGAATTAAAAAAGAAAATTACCTATTTTGTAGATAGTATTTAAATCTGTGAAAATGAGTGAGATCACCAAGAGAATAAACAAAGATAAAGAAGAATAAAAAACACAACAAAGACTGAAGCTTGGACAAAGTATCCTAATGCTTAGAGGCTGAGGGATAAGTAGGAACTCACAGATAAGATGGAGAAAGACCTGCCATGAAGGTAGTTGGAAAATAAAGACACTGTGGGGATCTGGGCTTCAAGAGAAGAAAGAACCTCAATAAGATGGGGCAGATCAATGAGTTGAGTGGAGTCAACAGGATGAGTGAGAGGAGGCCTGAGCCTGATGGTCAGTGAGCAGGAAGGACACTGACTAGAACAGTGTTGGTGGAAGAGTGGAGGTGCGAACCCGGATAGGGAGAAGTCAAGAGAGAATGGGAAGAGAGAAATGGAAAACAGAAATGCACGAAACTCCTTCATGAGGGTTCTGGATGTAACCAGATATAAGGAAAAGTATGCAAAATATTTAAGAGATCATGATAAAATGAAGTGGGAATAATTGATGTATTCATTAAGGATTCTCTAGAAACAGGCCCTGAAACAAACGTTTGAGTGCAAAGTAACTTATTTGGTAAGTGTAGAGAACACTAAAGGCAGGTGGAGTGGGAAAAGCAAAAGCTTGCATTATCAAGCTAGCTACTGCTATGGATCCCTGGAGCTTAATCCCGTGGGCATATGCTGGGAACCAATATAAAACACACACTTCAGAATGGCCCCACCCGGACACAGGAGCAGCAGGGGTATTTATGCGTAATTTCCCATTTGTCTTTGGTTGAGGGCAGCTGGGGGTGAGGGAGTGTTAATACCCAGCCAGTGTTAATACTCAGCCTGCCAAATGTGGGGATAAAGTGGTCTTTCCATTTTGGGGGAAATACTTCAAGCACAGATGTTTACTGGCAGTTGGAAATCCACCAGAATACCTCAGTGTAACTGTCAAGGCAGGCACTCCCAGCACCTACTACAACTGATAATGGAAGAGAAAGAGGCATGATGGTTGTAGCCATGCAGGTCAATGGGAATGTCGTCTAGTGTGCAACTGGGAGGGCTGGCCTCAGATAGGAGCAGGGAAAGAACAAGAGGCACATATGCATGTGAATAAGTCATGATGTGAGACTGGAATGTTCTCTTTTGTTTGCTTCTATTTTGTCAGTAGAGTAAAAAACTAAAGTCATCAGCTAACAATGAGGATTAGGGGGAACTGGCAGAGGTAGAGGAGAGAGAAGAATATATGAGTAGTCCTCTAGAAGAGGGGTAAGAACGTGGAGAGGGGCATGGAGCAGGGTTGCCAGGAAGTAACAAAGGCCCAGTTCAGGTTAGTGGACACGGTTGGGGGCTTGTGTACTTTATCCCAGACATGTTCAGCTGAAGTAGCTGCAATCTTTAAGTAAACAGAGAGTTAGTTTTCTGAGTTATAGTTCAGCCGATTAAGTACAATGACACAAGAGCTGTGCACAGAAGTGAAAATGATTTTTAATACTGCAGGGAAGTGAGAATATCAGGGCAGTTTGAGACAGTGCAGCGTTGGTCAGATCACTGGATTGTGAGTTCTCAGTGGTGAGTATTGTCAGACCTCAGTGGTGTGAGGTGAGGAAAAACCCAGTTGAGATGTGGTAATAGAGGAAGTGAGCTATAAAGATAAGATGCTACTGGAAATGTGATCTTGAGGTTGAGTTTATAGTGGGTGTCTTAGCCTTTTTTTGTTGTTGCTTATAACAGAATACCTGAAATGGGGTAATTTATAAAGAAAAGGAATGTATGTCACATAGCTATGGAGGCAGAGAAGTCCAAGGTCAACAGGCTGCATCTGGTGAGGGTCTTTCCTGTTGGTGGAGACCCTCTGCAGATTCTTGGGGCACACAGGGCATCACATTGTGAGTGGGATGAGCATGCTAGCTCAGGTCTTTCTTCCTCTTCTTATAAAGCCAGTTCAGTTCCCATGATTGCCCACTATTTCATTAACTCCTTAAGTGATTAACCATGAATGGATTTCTCCACTCATGAGGACAAAGTTCTCATGACCCAGTCTCCTCTCAAAGGCCCCACTTCTCAATACCGCCATATTTGGGATTAAATTTCCACATGAGATGTGGAGGGGACACCTATTTAAACCATAGTAATGTGTTTAAGTGATAGGTAATGGTAAACTCTTGGGAATGTTGATGGATATGAGTAACTGAAGTTGGGTAGAGAACATAAAGGAGAATATGCAATTGAGTGGTTAGGACGTGGGATCATCTGCTTGTATATTGAAATCACTGCTAATATTGAGAAGAGTGAGTCTAGAGAGTGGACAATGAACCCAGGCACTAAAATATTGAAGAGATGATCAGGAGTGACCTCTGGGGTTTACAAATGAACACATGCAGGAGGGGTAGTGGGTGTTATCATCTGATGATGTAGGATTCAGAACTGAGGAAGTTTAAGGAGGGGAGGATAAACAATTCAGAAAGTTTTACAAAATGGGTGTCATTGAGGATCTTGATAACAGCCAGTTAATGGGATGGTTAGGACAAAACCCAACAGGGGAAAATGGGAAGTGGCAAAGTAAAAACAGTGAATATAGATATGTTTTCAATAATGTTTGAAATAAAAGTGAAAAGAGAAATAGAGTAAGAGGTGGAAGAAAACATGTGACAAGGGATTTTTAAGAGGTGTCATGGAGCAGGTTTCCTTGAAGCTCTATCAAGATTGGTATTTGTTTATAGGTGGTTTCTTAGGAAGTTCTCTTAGCAGCAATTACTGTATGGAGGAACAGGAAGGAGAATTGGGCAGAGGGAGAATTTGAATGGTGATGTAGCTACAACAGCAACTGAAGCAGATCAAAGAGCTCTGAGGCTACGATGGATCTCCAGATATATTTCAAATTGAGGCAAGAAAGTCAGGCATTTGTGTGCTGAATTGATAGTCATTGGATGTAGGCAGATCTTCAGCTCTCCAGCTGAAGGAGATAAGTTTGTGGTTACATTCTTTCAAAGATGCGGTGTCTAAATTTGTGATAAGTTGCTCCCAGCCTTTTATTATCCTTCTCCAAGTATCAAAATCCTCTAGTCAACTAATTGATTTCATAGACTTTGTAATTATGACTTCCTCCAACTTCTCAAACACCTGAGCTATTGTCCAAGCCAGTTTATCCCCTTCCAGCTGTTTCTCATGCCAGTCCACCACTAATAAAGTTTTTGGACAGTTTTACTAATGTGATATGTTACAGTCTATTGGTACTCTATCCATCAGTAATGGGACTCAGCTGGCTGGTGGGTGACCCAGTTCAAACAGTTTTAGAGACTGCTTCTTAGGACCACTGTCAAGGTTGAGCTCCCAGAAAGAAAATCAAGATAGAGATACGTGTGCAGTTTGCAAGGGAATTATGAAAGCAGGATTGAAAAGAGGGAGGCGTTGAACTGAGATTAATTTGTGACAGAGCCTTCAGTTAATTCCAGAAAGAACTCTGCAACGGTGATACTCTTTAAACCAGTAGATTTCAACTGGATGTGGTTTCCTTTTCTAGGGGACCTGTGGAAATGTCTGTAGACAATTTTGATTGATGTAAGTGGAAAAGGGTGCTGCTGGTATCCAGTGAGGGAGGCCAGAGATGCTCCTCAGCATTCTCAGTGTACAAGACAGCCCCTCCCAACAAAGAATTATCCAGCCCTAAGTGCTGATAGTGTTGAGTTGGAGAAACTCTGATTTATAGATGTCTCTAATCAAAGCAAGGACCAGAGCCTCTGTACACTTTCAGTGGTTTGGGATTGCCCCCAGGGAGAGGTAAAATGTTGGACAAGGCAGCTCTCTCACCCTTAATGAAATTTCCAGAGTGAGATCCTCCTGTGAGTGTGGGCAGTTTATGCTCCTGGCAGCTAGGGGAACGCAGAACTCAGGCTCAAACGGAAAGATCAAGGTGCATCATCTACTACATGGTGATCGTATGCTAATGGAATGATTTTTCTGTATCTATTTCTACCAGTTGCCGAGGGAGCCAGAAAGAACATGACCTCAGATCTGGATTGTAGTGCGCAAACGAAGCTGAAGATTGCTGAACAGCCAAACAGGTTCAAAGTTAATTGTACATGAGATGTTTGGCTCTCCCCTGAGCTGAGCAGTTGGCCAGACCTTCTATAGGTTTTGATGATACTGCTCTGTACCAGCTGAGCTCTGGGAAGCAACCCCTGCTGCAATTCTTACCAGTCTTTCTTGCTGGGCCAGCATACAGGCAGCCAATCTGGGTTGAGTGGAACAGTAGGAGTCCCAAGCAGGGATGATTAGCATGCCCTTCTGGCATTGTGCCTGGCTACCGAGCTTGGGCATTCCAAGGCATCCTGTGGTAGGTGCTTAGGAAGGTAATTAGACAAGCACAGCCTCCCTTTTCTCTGTCAGATCCACCAACTTACCTGCATCTGATTCCAGAGCCTACCTTCCCTCTGTTTTGATGCAGTACCTATTCTTGCTCCTAATCAAGACCAGTCCTTTCTCTTGTGTTTTAGGTTCCAAGTAACTTGTTTCTATCCTATTATATTTTCCTTTCTGCTGGACTATTCCCGTGAATATACAAAAATCACCTAATAGAGCCTGCCCATCCAAAAAGCAAAAAACAACACAAACCTGTCTGTTTCTCCTCAACACACTCCAGTCTTGTCCACTCTACTACACTGAAATGGCTTATGATGGGTCTCCTAACAGCTCACCATTCATACCTGCTGCCAAACCCATGGTCTACTCATTGAACTTGAAGAGTTGGTAGCATTTGACACACTGGGCTGCTTCTTCCTTCCTGAAGCATTTTCCTCTTAGCTTTCCCAGTACTCCATTCTTCTGTTTTTTCACACCTTATTAGCTGTTCTTTCTCAGTCTTCTTTGCCAGTTCCCTCTCCTCTGTGAGATGGCTAAATGCTGACACTTATTGGGGTCTGTCCTTAGCTTTCTACAATATCTACATTTCCTTCCTAATTTCTCTTATATTGGGCCATAGCATTAAATACTTCCTTTGAGCTGAACACTCTCAAATTGATACAGCCAGCAACATTCCCTCTTGATACCCGAATCATCAATTCAACTGCTGACTAAACAGCTCTGCTTTGTGTCTGATGGTTCTCTCAATGTTAGCAGTCCCAAACAGAGTTTGGACACAAAAATCCCTTCCAGACAACTCCCTACAGTGCTTCTCCTTTACCTTCCCAGCTACTTTCTACCCTCTGCTCAAAGTAAAAAAAAAAAAAAAAAAAAAATCTAAACTTAATCTTAGATTTTCCACTTTTCTTTTCTTTTTTTTTTTTAAGAGACAAGGTCTTGCTCCATTGCCCAGACTGGAGGGCAGAGGTGTGATCATAGTTCACTGCAGCCTCAACTTTCTGGGCTCAAGTGACCTGCCTCAACCTCCAGAGTAGCTGGGGCTACAGGCACATGCCACTATGCCAGGCTCATTTTTTAAAGTTTTTGCTAAGATGGTGTCTTGCTGTGTTGTCCAGGCTTGCCTCAAGTGACCTCCTGCCTTGGCCTCCCCCAATGCTGGGATTATAGGCTTGAGCCACCACACTGGTCTGATTTTCCTCTTTTCTCCTACAACACAACCAGGTGAGTTTTGTTGACTCTACCCCCCAAATGCATCTTTAATCAGATCATATTTTACTTCTCTACTGCTGTTATTGTGTTAATTGAAGTCAAACTTTGTTCATCTATTCTACTAGCATGGAGACTTCTTAGCAGGTCTCTGGCTTTCCAATAGTCTCCCCATTCTCCACACTAAATCCTGCTGATCTTTAAAAAATATCAACTAGATCAAATAACTTCCCTACTAAAAATCGACCTATTTTGTATTGTAATTAAAATAAAATTCAGAATGAATTTTTCCATTCTCACAAAACACTGTATAATTTGACCATTGTTCCTTCTTCCACAAATCTGTAAAGTTTCCACTTATTCACAACATTCTGGCCATGCTGGCTACAGTGAATTAGAAGAAGTTTCTTAATTTTTCACTCCCTCCTTCTGTCATGTGACCTTGCAATGCGCAAAAGTGGGCCAAGCATCTCCCTCCTCCATTGGATTTGCATTGGGCCATGTGTCTTTATTTTGTTTGTGATGCTCGTGGAATTTTCAAATGTGCTTATGAGGGTTGGCTTGGCATCTCTCAGCTCTATGGCCAGCCATGGAAGATCATGCTGTAGCATGATCTTAGCCTGGGCTCCAGAAGGACTTGTGGGGGAAACTTGACCTGAATTCTAGGCCAAGCACAGATCATCCATAAACCTCAGTTAAAGTGGCCCCAAGTGATCTACAGAACTGTGAGCAAATACAAAAAGAAGTACAATTGCTTGTATCTTAAGCCACTGAGTTGTTGGACAATCTGTTACATAACATGATAGCAGTAGCTGACTGATACCCTGATTCCCTTTCTGACCTTGGAATATACCTAGCTCATTCTAGTCTCAGGAACTCTGTATTTTCTTTTCTCTGGAATATGGTGCCCCCCAAAGTTCCACTTAGCTATATCCTCTTCATTGTTCAAGTCTCAGCACAAATTTCATATCCACAGAAATACATTCTGTGATCATTCCAGCTAATGTAGCCATTGCCACAAAACCCAGCTCCTATATACCATTATCTTGTTTTATTTTCTTCCTGGCTTTTGTCACTACCTGAAACTATTTATTTGTATATGAACCTGCTTATTGTCCGTCTCCACTCATGATGATTCTATCTCCGTGAGAGCAGGGGCTGCATCTACTTTATTCACTGCTGTATCTTCAGGACTTGAAACAGTGTTGAACAGATGAATGCATTCTGATGTGTGTACTGCACCATGCTCCGCCATATGCAGGTGGACTGTAAGTACCAGTGATGAGACCCACTGGCTTTTGTCCTGGTGTGGAGTCATGACTGGAAGACAGCCAACTAGCCAGAGACTACATTTCCCAGACCCCTTTGCATCCAGATTTGGCCATTGAGTTTGTTCTCACCAGTGGAATGTGAGCAGATGTGATATGGTATGACCATCCTATTCATGTTTTGTGCCTTCTGCTAGTGTGCGTGAGTGATGTTATGGTTGGTGGAGTTATAAAGTGTAAGAAGCCTGGATTCCTGCATTACTGTGAGGATAATAATCTCTAATGAACTGATATCATGTGTTTGGATGATTTTATGAGCCAGGAATAAATTTCTATTGTGTGAAGCCAGGTCACTAAAATGTGGAGGTTTTTTTTTTGTTACAGGAGTTGACTTTACCTCAACTAAGCCAATGATATGGTTTGAATCTGTGTCCACACCCAAATCACATGTCAAAATGTAATCCCCAGTGCTGGAGCTGGGGCCTGGTGGGAGGTAATTATATCATGGGGGTGGTTTCTAATGTTTTATCACCAACCCCCTAGTGCTGTTCTCGTGATAGAGTTCTCACAAAATCTGTTCATTTAAAAGCATGTGGCACCTCCCCGACAACCCCCTCTTCCTCCTGCTCTGACCATGTAAAGATGTTCCTGCTTCCCCTCCACCTTCCGCCATGATTGTAAGTTTCCTGAGGCCTCCCCAGCCATGCTTCCTGTACAGCCTGTGGAACTAGGAGCCAATTAAAACTCATTTCTTTATAAATTACTCAGTCTCAGGTATTTCTTTTTTTTTTTTTTTAATAGCAGTGTGAGACCAGACTAACACAGGCAATAACCCATGCTTACATCATCCCAGACTCCTCATTTGTTTCTTGTTTATGTTTATGCAGATTTTTCATCATCTTGTAGAGATTTTTCTCATCCCTCTCCCTAATAGGCAACCAGCAGGAACTTCTTACAGCTTGTCAGATATCTTGAGCAATACTCCTAATGCCTTGCTTTTAATTTGCTGTGTTCTAAGAATCCAGATAGTTAAGCATACTACAACTCTGAATACATGCTATCGCATTCTGAGCAAAGTACATACATTTTGTGATGCTGATTTGGGATATTATGGGATATTGGGTGGTTTATTCTCTGATAAAGGATAATTGCCTGATAAAGGAGGGGTAATAAAAAGATGTGAAATTATGTGTTAAATGTAGTGTCACGGCCGATGTGCAACTGTTTGGAAAGTGTATGACTATTGCAATATTTAAAAGTAGAGCAAACAGCTACTTTTTCCCCAGAGCTTGGAAGGAACCTTGGTAAGGAGATACAATTTCAAAAAGCTTAGCTATATGTTCTATCTATCTATCTATCTATCTATCTATTTATCTATCTATCTGTCTATCTATCTCACGTTTGCAATCTATCTATCTAATCATCTATCTCACGTTTGCTATCTATCATCTGTCTCACGTTTGCTATGCTCTAAGCACAACACATGCTTATACACTTACATATGTACCCATCCTATTACATTATTTATTTGTGTTATACTTATTAAAATGCTTAAATTAAATATCTAGCAATTTATTATTATGACAATAATAAAGGTTTATGTTGCATAATAAATATTTATTTTGAAATCTAGTTCAATTTCACAGATGTCAAAAGATGTTTCACTCTCTATTAAACACATACACTCTCCACTGAAAGCTGGGCTTGGTCCAAAACCAGGGTAGTAAGTGAAGGTATGATATTGGTGATAGACATTAGTGAGAAATATCAGAAGCTTTACAAACAGACCTGCTTCCAATCTTGCTCTGCATCATTATGGAATTTACTCAGCTTCTCTGAGCTTTGATATCCTTATCCATAAAATGGAGTCTAGAAGTGCTGCCTGATCAAGTTGTGAGCATCAAATGAGACCTGCAAAGTGCATAATTCAAAACAGCACAGAGGTGATAATAAAATAAAATTAGACCGTGTTTTTTATTCTGCTTTATTTTTACATATTATTTAATAATATACAGAATCAGTGTTTGGTATGTGGGACATAATAATTTATACCTTTATTTTTTGTTTTCTATAAATATTAATTTTGCCCAGAATTCAACTTTATATTTTGATAATAAATCTGTATTGATTAAAAACAGTATTTCTTCTTTTAGATGATAACATGAATGCATTTAAACACAACTCTACAACTGGACTGCTATTTTCCACTTTAATTGCAGTAACAGAACATGCAAATTAACCATATTCTGAAATATAAAAATAACTAAAGATAAGCAGGTGATTCAGATTTTTGAAGGCAACCAAGTGTACTCAAGAGACAAGAAAGTCAAAATAAATGTGAAAAAGCTAAAAGCAGAAGCTCTTATCATACAATGGTCTGGTTCATTTTTTCCTTTCACAAACTAATATTTTTTCCAAATTTTTTTTTTTTTGGTACTTTTGTTAAACCAGGGATTCCAGCTTTGAATGTTTCCCAAGATGTGTTTCACGGGAGAGTTTATTTTGTCTACAGTATCCCCAAGGAAGCTTGTGGTTAATGATGTGCTCCTGCGTGTGCCTGGCAGCCAAGGGGACCAGACGAACAGAAGAGGCGCCCTGATTGGCTCTTGGGATTATGGCTTTATTAACGGGCTCTGACAGCCTGTCTGTCACCAACGCCAAACGCAAAACATTAACTTGAACCGCGACAGCTCCACCCCCAGAGAAAATGGGGACCTAATGTGTTATAAATCAAGCTGGCTTTTGAAATCAATATTCCTAAAAAAAATACTACTGGAAAAAAACACATTCCTATTACTCAGAGTGTTGACATATTTATTAAAGTAGCATAAAAGCCACTGAGTTAGTCATTAAAAAATAGAAATGAAAATGTGACTATCAATTGAAACTTAGACTTTTCTACCTTTATGTTTTTTTTCCTCTCTCTCTTTTTTGTTTTGTTTTGTTTTGTTTTGTATCAGGTTCACACATTGCAAAGTAAATGCAAGCTATTTAGCAAATGGCCAGTTCCTTTCATCAATGGAGTATGAAATTCTGGTAGCTCAAGGCTCAAAGTTTTGAATAGGCACCATTTTTGGCTGACTACTTTGCCTAAATCATGCAGTGCTCAATAGACCTGGATGTAGATAAGCTGTACACTAAGAAATCAGTTCTCCCGAAGACGTTTGTTCTCCCAGGTGAATGTACCTGTGTGTGAAGTGCAAACGGGAGGTAGAGCAAATAATAGCAGAAAAAGAATATGTAGAAATAGTTCTAATGGAGAGAAAGAAGTTTCTTTCTTCAAAAGAAACTTTATGTTTTGAGATAATTGCAGATTTCACATGCACTTGTAAGAAATAATGCAGTTACCCAGTTTCCTCCAATGGTAACATCTTGCAAAACTGTAGTGCAACATCCGGACCAGGAGATTGACACTGATAACATCAAGATACGAACACTTCCATCACCACAAAGATATCTCATGTTGCCTTTTTATAACAACTCCCATTTTCCTCTAGCCTCCAAATTAACCCCTGAGAATCACTAATCTTTTTCTACTTTTATAATTTTCTTATTTTAAGAATTTGGGAAGTTGTTAGCCAGTATTTCTTCAAGTACATTTTCAGCTCTTCCCTCTTTCTTCTCTCTTTCTGAAATTCTGATGACATGGATGTTAGATCTTTTATTACAGTTTCACATGTCCCTGAGGCTCTATTCATGTTTTTCAGTCTATTTTTCTTCTTGTTCAGATGGACAATATCTACTGATTTATCCTCCAATTCAATGATTTGTTCCTGTGTCTCTTCCATTCTGATATTCAGCCCATTCGCTGAGCGTTTTATTTCAGTTCTATTTTTCAGCTCTGAAGTGCCCATTTGGTTCTTGTTCATATCTTCTATTTCTTTGCTGAAGCTTTCTGTTTTCTCATTTGTTATAAGCATGTGTGTAATTTACTCATATAATAAATGTTTGTACCATGCTTGAAATATTTTTCATAGCTGCTGCAAAATCTTTGTCAGGTAATTCTAACATCTCTGTCATCTTGGTGTTGCCATTTATTATCTTTTTTATTTAATTTGAGATTTTCCTGGTTCTTGGTATAATGTGTGATTTTTAATTCAAGCCTGGACACTTTCATGTCATGTTAGTAGACTCTGGATCTTACTGAAAGCTTTTAACTATCTTTTTCTGATACTGCTCTACCAAGGAAACGAGGGAGGTCACCTTATAATTGCCAGATGGCGGTAGAACCCCAGATCCCCCTGACCTGAGGGGGTTCCTCCTTACTGCTGGATGTCCACTGTGAGGGTTCCACTTCTCCACGTGATCTCCACTGACAGTGCGGTGGGGATGACACTGCTACCCTTGAGTGATGGTGAAACTCCTGACTCTGCACCAGGTCTCCCCTGACACCCCCTAGCAAAGAAGCAGAGAAGCATTTGCTTCTGTCCTTACAGCCAGGTTGGGAGTGGGTGTTGGACTGGGTCAGCCTGGCCCTTACGGGTACAGGAAGTTTACCACCATTACTATGATTGACAAGCTTTCATAGGAAGCCCATGGTTGAAATTTGGATGAAACCATTTCCCAAAGTACAGGAGCTGGTGTTACCAGATTTCCTTACAGGAAAAGGTCCTGGGTGCAAAAAAACATGAGATACCTAGTATATTCCTATTCAGTTTTTAGGTAATTTTGAATGTTTCTTAAAAAAAATCTTTTTGGTGATTGAGGCCTCTTTAAAAAGGCAATGACAGAGAAGGTAGAATAACATTCAAGTCACATCATCTCTTTTTTCAACATTCACTCATTCTGCTACTGTTGGCTGAGTGAGTACTTCGTGTTAGCAGCTGTGCTAGGTACTGGGAACACACTGGTGAAAAACATACCACCTTGTCTCAAGGAGCTTGCCATACTGTATTGAAAGTTGGGGATTAGGTTTGGAAGCTAGGTAAAATACTTGGAATTTTGGATGAAGACATTGGTACAATATCTTAATTTTGAAAATTAAAATATATAAACATGAATAGGCCTGTATTTGTAGTTGAAATAGTGCTTTTCTTTTTCTTTTGCTTAATTGTGTTTGGTTCTTATACTGAACAGGCAGCATGCATTTTTATCAACTTCTATGATCAGAAGGATGTTTAAAAATCAAGTATGTTTTCTATTTTAAGCTGGAATTTCATAAAATGGGTTATCTCTTTTTCCCATTAGAGTAGGCAATAAAGCTTTGAAAAATATTTACAGAATTTAATTTCAAAAAATATACATGTAGTTGGTAATCATAATTTACTTTTCACTGTTGGCTTTAACTTGATATTAAAGACTTTGAAAAGAGACCCAACCGAAAAGGGACAGTGGCTCCCAGTTGAATAATGGCCAGGTCCAGAGAGGCAGTGGTGTGGGGAGGAGAGAAACTGAGAAACTGAAATAATCTGACACTTACCACCTGGGTGACTCTAGACATTTAACTCTTCAAGCCTCAGTTCCTGCTGTCCTTTTTCCGATTTGTAAATTGCAAAGGGGAGACTGAGACCGTCAGGGAAATAATAGCATATAAAAAGCAAGTTGTCAACTGTACATCAAACATCAAGAAGAGCTTCCTTTGTTCTACTACTTTACACCCAGTTTATCTTCAAATACGCCTCCAAAATGATCAGATCCAGGGTAAGTTCCCTGCATGCTGACAGAAGAATCACAAAGACCAAGCTATAATTTGAATATTTGTCCACCCCCGAAAACTCATGTTGATATTTAATCCCCAATGTGGCAATTTTGAGAGTTAAGACCTTTAAGAGGCGATTGGGTCATGAGGGCTCTGCCTCCTGAATGGATGAATCTATTCATGGATTAATGGATTAATGGGTTAATGGATTTATGGGTTATCACGGGAGTGGGGCTGGTGGCTTTGGAAGAAGAGGAAGAGAGACCTGAGCTAGCACACTCAGCCACTTCACTGTGTGGTGCCTCCAGTTCTGCCTTGTGTGCTGCCTCCACCAGCAGGAAGGCTCCCGCCAGATGTGCCCCTTGAGCTTGGATCTTTCAGCCTCCAAAAAAAAATTTCTTTTCTTTATAAATTACCCAGTCTCAGGAATTCTTTTACAAGCTACAGAAAACTAATACAGACCAGGTGAGCAGAAATTCGCTTTTGCATGAAGATAAAGTAGATGTCGGCTCCTTTCTAGATTGGATTTATGCTTTCAGGTAGAATTTGAGATAACTCACTCTTCCAAATTTTTGATATCTCTACCTTCTTTAGGGCCTACGACACAGGTTTTAGATATAATTTGACAGACATTTAGGAAGTACAGAGTGCTGGATTCTAGATATTTAAAGATGAATTAAAATACAGTCTTTCATCTCTTTGGACCCGGACAGTGGAAACATCAGCATGATACAAAACATTTGATCATATTCTCGAAAATAGATTACATTATTATTTTTTCTTTCAATACATGACATCCAGATTAAAAAATCTTGAAACATGATGTTTTATCCTGTTGTTACAAAAGAAAATTGTAGCAAATAAAGGAAATTACCCAAATAGAATCTATAAGAAGTTAAGTCACTAACAATTTCTGCATGTGGTCACAAGCCTTTTAAGAAATACGTAATTACAAAACGCCTGGTTCTGTATTCACGCATCATATGCATATATCTATATATGTACATCTCTGTATACGCATATTTATGTATGTATTCATCAATATACACATTTAATTTAATTTGCAACATCTAACGTCTATAAGGAAAAACTGCTGTGTGCTTGCCTCACTACAAAGAAATTTGCACGGTCTTTATTAGGATGTAATGTTATAAAATTCTAGGTATTTACATGAAAAGAGAATAAAACATTAAGGAGAATTTCCTTTTTCTGTTTAATGCAGGGAACACCAATGGGCCATTTTAAAGCTCTACAAGTGCCAAATAAATTTCCAAAAGAGGTTATAATGTTTTAAACAAAGGATAACACCAACCACAAGAAAAAAAAAATCACAGAAACGAGGAGAAAATACACTTCCTGGCTCTGAAGCTGTTAAACATTCTGAGCCAGGAAACCTCCTTCACCGGGGCGGGGCAGGGAAAGTCTGGCTCTCCTGGGACCGATTCCCTGCTAAGTCGCCACAAGTTTTCCCTCCCTCTCTCCTCCATTCTCTGCCCCAGTCTCCAAACAGGGAAGTCACAGGAGAATGCCAACGCATACACCTGAAAGGTGTCAGAGTCAGACACGGATGCGTATTTATTTTAAATGCCCACGCACTTAAAATGGGCTGTACTTGCAGACAAACCCAAGGGATTCCAAACGACGCCTAGAAGTTCATCTTACAGATTGGGTGCCAAGCCTATAAAAGAACAACAGTAAAACAGAGCCAGCAGGACGTCGCTTCGCTCCGAAGGGTTCGCGCGTGGCGCGCAGAGCCGGTGCCCAAGCTGGGGCCAAGAGTCGGAGCCCCGAAAAGGCGCGCTGCCTCTTTAAAAGGCCGCGCATCTCCGGGCCGGCCTTCCTCCCCGGGGCTCCAGCTGTGATTGACGCTGGGCGGCGAGAGGAGGCG
>NW_012104754.1:485760-525616 GCF_000951045.1 Mandrillus leucophaeus | reverse complement strand
GAGCGTGGGGGGGCGATGTGCAGCTAACGGTCCCGTCGGGCGGGCTTTCCTCGGGCCGAGCGCGCAGGAGGTGCGCCGCAGCTATGGAGTGTCCCGGGAGACGGCGGGCATGACGGCAACAGGATGGGCGCGAACAATGGCAAACAGTACGGCAGTGAGGGTGAGTGGGCCGCCCGTCCTCAGACTCCCGGATCGCGTCCCTCCTCCCCTTTCCCTCGCCCTCCCGGCTGGGAAGGGAGGTTCTCGCCCGCGGCCGTGACGCACCCCATTTGGCACCCTGTCTGGGTCACCACCTTCGCCTTTGGCAGAGAGTGACCAGTGAGTAGGTCAGGCGCCCCGAGGATGCTTTTCCACCGTGGGGGTCTCTTTAAGCAACTTCCCAGTTTGTCTTTGGGAAGGCTCAAGTTGCATCTCTGCTGTGTTTCTGAGCACATGTGCCTCAATCTTCCTTCCCTGGGCATCTGGGGTTTAGGAGATGATGGTTTGGCAGATGGCGGAAGACGTTTTTGAAAAATAGCTCAGTGAAAACTTTACCGGGCCTTTGTGCTCCAGCCCCCTGGACTCTACTGTAGCAGGAAAAACTTCTGGAAGGAGAAGTTAAGTTTCCATTCTTTGCTCGCTGCCCCTGCTCTGACAGCTTCATGAAACTAAGCACCTATCAGTCCTGCGAGGCGTGGAATGGCTGGGGGGCTTTGTCTGGGCTCTCTCGGGGCTCGAGACGGGCAAAGGACCATCTGTTACGTGGGGCTGGAAATTGCACAGAAATATTGCCTGTCAAGTGGGAACTTGGAAGTTGGGGAAACTTTAAACTCCACCTACTCCTAAAAGGATGATGGATGTCTGGGTTGGCTTCTCCCTCCTTTCTCCTCCCTCCTCCCACTCTGCATAAAACCGTAGCGTTGTATCCCAATTAACAGCTAGCCCCTGATATGCATAAGGCAAAGGCATTTTTCTGCAGTTCAAAAGTTAAGAAGGTTTGTGTCTGGTGGGCTTGGCTGAAGAGGAGTGGAAGAGACTGGGTCAGTTTTACAGCCCGCCCCCAGAGGACAGTTGGTTGCAAAGGAGGGGCCAGCGCTTGCAGACTGGTAGGAATGCAGGCTAGCTATTCAGCCTGTGGCCTGGAGGAAACTCTTATCATCCTGTTCGAAACTTTGAGCTGTGGCCACAGAATGTGGGTGTCTCTCCTCGTTTCTCAGCAGTTTTGTGAAATTACAGCAGAAACCGACCCTACAAAAACCATATCCACAAGAACCTTTTGTTTAAGTCATTCTTTTTCCAGATCATCATGTTTTGACTTCCATATGTGCCTCTGTGTGTGTGTGTGTGTGTGTGTGTGTGTGTGTGTGTGTATTTATGTATATTTCCTTATCTTAGGCAGTGATTTGAGGGGTTTTTTTGTGACTATTTTTTTTTAAAGTTAAAGGCTGCCTTTTTAGATAGCAAATGTGAAAGTATGCCAAAAAAGATTATTGCAGAATCTGGGCCACTCCCCAAAGCGTCTTAGAGTTAATATTATAAAAATTTGCGGAAAAGTAAGTGATTAAGCCTTCTTACTCTGAGTTATTAAAAAGCTTTCAGGACATAATTGTAGCATGTGCTTGTCAATTCTAGGTATATGCTAGTCGAGCACTGTCGGAGGAAAAAGACAACCCAAGAGGTACATAGAATCACTGCTATGAGTTCTTTCTTGAACAGTCCCCCCACCCCACCCCACCCGCCTCCCGCCCCAGCCCTTCTAATCCTCTGCAACTTGTTCTTATATCCCAGCATTCCCGTATTGTGCAGTGTGTGGTATATGACGACTTCCTGTCTGAACAGCAGAATTTTCAACCCTTGGGAGAGAAAAGGGGAGACAGGGAACTAATGTTCTCCAGCTGTTATCCTTAAATGCTACCTCTGCATTTTCACTTCAGGCGAAGTGAAATTTTACTGGGATCAGATTTAGATGCACTGTGGACTTTTTATAGGAAAAACCTCTTATGCTCAGCTGATTCAAGAGGACCAATAGGAAGCTTTACAAGGTAACTGTGAGTTTTGGCTAGAGGTACACACTGTGTTTAGTTTTCATCAACTTTCTTCAAATGCATCGAGATTCCTCTGTTACAGGTGAGGAAAACAGAAATAGAAGTAACATGACCTTCTTTTTTCTTCTTCAACCCCCAACTATACTGTGGCTCCTCCTAAGTAGGGATGTAATATATGTAATGGGTTATGGTCCACTTTGTTATTCCATGGTAGATTGCAAATAACCTGCTGGGCTCAGGTGTGGCAGTGCCATCTTTCTTATCTAAAATGTTACATTTCAAAGAAAGTAAAAGCAACCCCTAGATATAGTATCTTCATTATCAAAGCTGACTGAAAATTAAGACAGTTATATAGAATTAGTGGATTTTCTGTATAGTGTATCTCAAACATAAGGAGGAAATTATCTATGAGTGCATACCAATAAAATACAGTGAGAGATTTATTAAAGCAAAATAAATATGGCTTGAGAAGTACTCTGTACTTCTATATTTCAGCCCTTGTGAATGAACTGCAACCTAACTTAATAGGTAGGCAAGATTGAAAACAGGTCGGGCGCGGTGGCCCACACCTGTAATCCCGCCATTTTGGAAGGCCTAGGCGTGCGGATTACTTGAGGTCAGGAGTTCAAGGCCAGGCTGACCAACATGGTGAAACCCCGTCCTCTCTACTAAAAATACAAAAAGTATCCGGGCCTGGTGGCGCATGTCTGTAATCCCACCTACCCAGGAAGCTGAGGCAGAAGAATCACTTGAACCCGAGAGATGGAGGTTGCAGTGAGCTGAGATCACGCAACTGCACTCCAGCCTGGGCAACAGGGCAGGACTCAGTGTCAAAAAACAAAAGAAAACAAACAAACAAAAAAATAGCTGAGTCTTGGCCAATCCCAGCAGCCGTACTTAAACCAGTCATACGTTGCTGAGTGTTCAAACTGTGTTTAAATAAGGCAAACACCAACCTGTAACCAGTCCAGCTGTTTCTGTACCTTACTTCTGATTTCTGTATGCCATTTTCCTTTTTTTGTCTATAAATCTTCTTCCACCATGTGGATGTGCTGGAGTCTCTCTGAATCCACTGTGATTCTGGGGGCTGCCTGATTTGCGAATTGTTCATTGCTCAATTAAATTCCTTTAGATTTAATTCAGCTGAAGTTTTTCTTTTAATAGATTGCTCAACTCTAAAATATTGGTGTTTGTGTATGTTTCAAAAATCTGCAACTTAAGTATATTTTACCTAATAATGACAGTTGACATTGCTATGCAAATGTTTGTTGAATATCACAAATATTGTTGAATTATTAGAACTTTTAACACATCAGTATTCTGTTGGTAATCTCACTTTCTTCTGCTCTTGGAAAACACCTTTTCATTGAAAACAATTATTCACGAGGCTTACCTTAGCAGATGTACTGGGGCAGAGGCTTCCAACTCTATATTCCAAGGACTAGCGCTATCCGCATCACCGGGGAGCTTGTCAAAAATGCAACACTACTCCATCATTTATCACATGCACGTTAAAGCTGAGAGAACTTATTGTGTAGAGTACAGAGCATTAACTTGGGAGTCTAAAAATTTAATTCCAGCATCAACTCTGGGGTGTTTGTTCTCTAAAGTGAAGGGAGAAATTTCTTATTGACATTACTTGTTATTACTATTCCTTGAATGTGTAGTCATTCATTTCATTTTGCTCTTATAATGCCGTAAGGAACCACTTCATAGAGATTAACTTCGGAAAGACATAACTAACAGGGAAGTTAAGACTGCTATTGCCAAGAAATCAGTAAATACGCCTCCCACTTTTGTCATCCTTTTTGATCTCTTGTCTCTATCTTCCTCACGAACCTCCTCCTCCTCTGCTAACTCAACCAGTCCTGAAATCCTTGCTTTTCTCCATAGATCAAACGTGTGTGTGAATTGATAATGGGTGTTTCCAAAGTGTTTTGTTTTCCTAAATCCGTAGTGAATATGCAGGTTATTGGTCTAATTTGCAGCCCCATCTCCTATTGCTATTAGAGAGACTTGGATTTTACTCCAGGGATGAAGCTAATGTGTACGTGATTAGTATGGTCTGGTAAATTCTTTTATGGAGGGATTTTCGTGTGTATGTATATATCTTCTTCCATGAAGTGTAAGTCCATGTGTAGAAATCTGGAGGATGAGTTGGGGTGCTTCAAAGTCATTAGAACCATTAGCTTTGACTCCAGTTAAGCCAAATAAATCTCAGTTCAAGTAGGAAAAGAGAAGCTGCTCTCCCTGCCTTTTAAGGTTTCTGAGCCTCACCATCACTTACTCGGTGGTTTCAATGTTTTGTTTATTCTGCTTCAGCAGGTCAAAGGCAGTACCACTTGCACTGTTAACAGCTTCTTTGCAAAGCTGAGGATATTGTTAAATTGGGACTGATGAGAGGCCATAGGGAAGGGGCGAGATCCTTGGTAACTCTGCTGCTCCACCAAGGGCAGTGAATTCTTTTCACCATCTCAGATCGGTGCTGTCAGATAAGAGGAGAGCCAGTTGCCTGAGAGCATAAATCTTCACAAATCCATTGCCACCTCAGGAAACGTATCTTGAAATTATAATAACAATGGCAGCTAACATTTGCTGAAAGCTTTCTATGTCCAGGCATAATTCTAAACCACTTGCCATGCAGCGACCCACTTCATCCCTGCAAGGATCTTATGGGGTAATTACTTGTAGATTCTACATTTTACTGATGAGGAACACAGTACCAGAGAGGATGATTATTTTCCCAAGGTCGTTCAGTCAGTGTAGGCTGAATGGGGACCCCGGGCCAGCTCTATCTAAGCCCAGAGTCATTTATTCATTCATTCAACTTAAATATATGTTAACTTTTAACTTCCCGCTATGGGCCCAGGACTCTTAGAGTCTTGGGATAAGTCAGTAAACAGATGAAGATCCTGTCCTTGTCATTCATAAATGCTTGTGTGTGTGTGAGCTTGTGTGTTGGGAGGAAGGAGAACTGGAACAGTGAACACCCACACACAGTAATTCAGTAAACCATGTGGTACATTACAAGGGGCTCAGGTCCCTGAATAAAGAAAATTGTCAGGTTAAGATGATTGGGAATGTGGGTGGAGGGTATTACATTTTAATTAGAGCAGGCACCAAGAGCCTTACTGAAAAGTTGCCTTTTAAACCAAGACCTGAAGGACATGATGGGCTGAGCTTTGAGGATCCAGGTAGCATGCTGGCTGCTACTTTTAATCACTGTGATAAACCGAGGGGCGTAGAAGCGTCCCCCACATCCGCTGGGGATGAATTCTAAAAACTCCAGTGAATGCCTAAAACTTGAAGAGTACCGAACCTGATTGCAGTCATTCGGAATGTTTCTGTCCATTTCTTCCACCCTCAAATTTAATTCTGTCTTAATTAAGCATTTATCATGCATGGTGGCTCTAACTTTTACAGTTTGAGGTAAGACAGCAAAGCTAGCAGGGATTTCTTTTTCCTTCACAGTTTTACGGATAGAATATTCATTCTTACTGTAGATGTTAGCAGCCTCAGCATACATTTTTTTTTTTTTGTTTCCTTAAGAACTTCCAACTTTTCACTTAAAGGAAGCCCTTTACGGCTTCTTGGCATATTTTAATTGCCCGCATCATTCCTCTTGCACTTTGGGGGCCATTATGAAGTAGAATAAGGGTGATGTGGACACAAGCCCTGCAGTACCTCCACAGTCCATTCAATCACCGAGATGGCTATTCCGTGACTTCAGGGCTGGAAGCGTCTACATTGTGGAGATGCTGGACCTCCCAGGATGGTGTGAGATTTCATCACGCTACTTGGAAAGAACTCAAAATTTAAAACTTAGGGATTGTCTATTTCTGGAAATGTTTATTTACTAGTTTTGAACTACAACCATGGGTTGCTGACACTGAACAGTAAAACTATGGATAAGGGGGGCTTCTGTGCAGTTTATGCTTGTCTTAGACAGTTCAAGCTGCTATTACAAAGTACCATGACCAGCTGACTTATTAACAACAGAAATTTGTTTCTTACAGTTCTAGAGGCTGGAGTTCTGAGATTGGGGTTCCAGCACGGACAGGTTCTGGTGAGGGCCCTCTTCTGAGTTGCAGATTGCCGTCTTCTCATTGTATTCTTGCATGGCTGTGAGAGAAAGAGAGCAAGCTAATTCTCTGGCCTCTTCTTTTAAGGGCACTAATCTCATTCATCAGGGTTCTACCCTTATGACCTAGTTACCTTCTACAGGCCCCACCTCCAGATGCTATCACATTGGGGTTAGAGATTCAGCGTATGAATTTTGGGAGGGCATAATTATTCACTCCTTTGCAAAGTGTGAAGGCATACATTTATCATTTTGCGCAAAGTACAACATTATCAGTCTTCTGTAGTCAGCTAGTAATGCAATGCAACAGGGTCAGTCTGGCCCCTGGTCTTACTAGATTCTTTGCTAATATGTTTCATCCACTTATAACAGATGATTTGTGACTTCATTTAAGGGAAGGGAGGAGAAGGCCCAGGGTGTGCTCTTCAAAGGTAATATCCTATTATTGCTTTGATTACTGAATGCTGCCTGACTTATTGAATATGTGCATATTGGCCTAAGATATCTCAAAAAATCACCCTAGTTCTGAGTGGAAGTACGTGTTCGTTCATCTTTTGCCTCTAGCGACTCATTTCATTCTGATGCAAGTCGGAGATAAGTGATACTGTTCTGCTATTAGTTTCAAATAAATTATTAGTGCAGCTAACAATACCATCTTTGGTCTAACAATGAGAAGGTATTTTTCGAAATTTGGGGAATCTTTTTGCACATTTAAAACACAACAGAAAGTAGAGGTAGCTTTTGTTTTCACTTGGAAATCAACTGACATAAACTGTCTTAACTCTCTTTGCCTTTTGAAATAGAATGGATTCTGGATTGATTCTGAGTATTAAGATTCGCTTTTGTCCTGAGGCCATATCCACTGGTATGTCTGAAAGCTGCTTGGATAACTTTGGCTAGCTGTTTGGTAGAAGTGTCTAGGTATTACGCATTTTAAGATGGCCTTAGGGATGTAATAACATTTGTGACAGCATCTGGAATAAAATCTAGAGTGAATAAATTTCTTGAATGGATGAAGGGAATAAATGAAGTTTAGATACTTATATACAGATGCTTTTTGACTTATGACAGGCTTATGTCCCAATAAAAAAAAAGTCTTAAGTCAGGCAGCGTGCGGTGGCTCACTCCTATAATCCCAGCACTTTGGGAGGTCGAGGCGGGGGTATCACCTGAGGTCAGCAGTTTGAGACCAGCATGGCCAACATGGTGAAACTCCGTCTCTACTAAAAAATACAAAAATTAGCCGGGTGTGGTGATGGGTGCCTGTAATCCCAGCTATTCAGGAGGCTGAGGCAGGAGAATGGCTTGAACCTGTGAGGTGGAGGTTGCAGTGAGCTGAGATCACACCGTTGCCCTCCAACCTGGGCAACAAGAGCGAGACTCTATCTCAAAAAACATATATCTTAAGTCAAAAAATGCATTTAATACACCTAACCCACCCAACAGCATAGCTTAGCCTAGCCTACCTTAAATATTCTCAGAAGACTTACATTAGTCTTCACTTGGGTAAAACATATAACATCAAGCCTGTTTTGAAATGAAGTACTGAATATCTTCTGTAATTTATTGAATGCTGTGCTGAAAATGATAAACAGAATGGTTGTATGGGTACTCACAGTACAGGTTCTACTCAATGCATGACTTTTGCACTGTGGTAAAGTTAAAAAAATCGTAAATTGGGACATTATCTGTACCTTAGAAAATAACATTTGAAGCGCTGTCATGAAGAAAATTAGACTTCAGACTGCTGAACAAAGAATGTATGTAAGTTACAAGAAGTTGTATTTGGCTCAGCCTAAGGAAGATCTGTCTAATGATTAGAGCTGCCCAAATCGTAGCTGGGCTACCTAAGGAAAGAGTGAGCCTTCTCAAACGGGAAGGTGGTCACTACAGTGGAGGAGGTTGTGCTACAGATTTCTTCATTGAGTAAGGGGATCAACTATCTGACCCTGAACCACGTTCCCTAGGAAACATTCTGTCACATGTGATTATGTTGGATGAAGGGTTATTAGTTCTAAGTCATGCTGCTACTTTTTCTCGTCAGTCCTTCTCTGTGATATTAGTTAGTGATTAGAAAATACTTCGCTCACTTTTTCTGGGCTAATTATGCATGTGAGTGTATTATACATATGTATTTATATCTATCTAAATATATTTAGATATTAATTTGAAAATCTACCAATTTTCTTTATTTCCTTGCCTTTAGTGGGATATAACCTGCACCCAAAATTGGATTTGATAAATGATACCCTATTTTCATTGCAGTAATGGATACCAACTAAACTTACAGTGTGATTGTTACTTGTATTACTGTCCTAAAACACATAGATCTACTAAACCTGAAGCAAGACCCTTAATTGTGTTTATCGTGAGTGACTTGAATAAGTTTTTTCACTTCGAGATAAGACTTTTAATTGATGTTATTGGTCAGTGATATTTGATCAGAAGCTACACGTTGACTAGAATCACACAAAAAGAACATCTTTCTCAGGGAGCTCTGAGGCACTTTTGTATAGCATAGGGTCTGCTGGGAGGGGCAGAGTGGCAGTTCTTCCTCCTGGTAATAAAATCAGTGTTGGTGGAACTTCCTCAGAATGGAGCTTCTTTTTTTTTTTTTATTTTTATTTTTATTCCTGCTGTAGCTACAGAAATTCAGACCTCTTCTTTCATATCTTACTGCCTTAATCTCTAGATACAATAAGATGTGCTCTCAGGAAGTTCAGAGTCTAACTGAGAAGCTAGGCATGGAGGCCAGTGATGTCTGAACAAGATAATCTTCCTGATTCACGGAAAGACTCTACTTCCCCAGTGTGCTAAATGTGGACATGAGTGAGAAGTGGGAAGTGTGCCTAAGAATTGAGTTACCCTCTAAATAATGACAACCCTGGACAATGTCTTGAATTCCTGAAATGTCTAAAAGATGCGCCTGTTTTCTAAAAACAAAACCCCAAAACCAAAAAAAAAAAAAAAAAAAAAAAATAGTGAGTCACTGGGAGGGAGGAAGTAGAGCACAGGCTCTTGGGAAAAGCTAAATATTTTGTTTAGAGATTCTCCCTGGTTATCCCCAAAACCATCATGTTCCATTTCTCATATGGCTTAGTTCGTGGAAGGTGATTCCTGTGGGTTCCGTGTAAGTGAAGACCACGGTATGCTTCAGCAAAGGGGCAGGAAACCCTGGCCTGCCTGGGTGCTTCCCCAGCCCATGTACCACAGTGAGTAACAGTGGAAGCTGATGGGCAGATACTTCTAAAATGTGCTAGTTAATACCCCAGAGAGGGACAGCTTTAAAACTTTTGACATGAATAATCACTGACCATCTCTGAATTTTCCTGGGTAGTGAAAAATAAGCACATGGTCAGCATGTTCCCCGTTCCGTAGTTGAAGAAGTGTAGACTGTTTCTGGAACTGCAAATCTCTATTAGGTTGTGAATTACATGTACTCGTTCTATCAATTCCTCTTTAAATTCTTAAACCAGTAACAAAATGAAAAACAGTTGTTAACACTGCATGAACTCATAATTGTAACTGTAGAAGCCTTGAGCAATGTGCAGAAATGTTATTAAAACATTTTTTTGTTTGCTACCCATTCTGTGGTAAATTCCTTTGCTGCAGTTTCCATGCAGATGTAGCAGTGGAAAGGGAGTCAAAATTTCTGGAGAAAAATTTCAGGAATTTCTCTGATATTTGTGGATTGGCCCTTTTGCTGTAAGTAAGCCACTTTTTGGCAAGGTGGAGAAGTCAGGAAAAGTCTGCTTATATGTGAAGTTGAACCTTTTGGTTCTATTGAGTACTGGGGTCAAGTAGTGGAAGCATCTTGGTTAAGTCCAAGACCAAGGGCAGGTCTCACACATTCCAGCTGTCAGTGGTAACTCAGACCCCAGGAAGAAGAAGAAGGTATGCAGCTCAGGGAGGGGAGGAAGAAAGAACATAAAAATAAAGAGAGGAGAGAACAGAACAAATTCAGGGAGATTGGGAATTAGAGCATCAATTGCCTTCTAATGTAAAAAGAACAAAATCGATGTTCTACTTAACTCTCTTTTCTTAAGAAGAAAACTTACAGGGCAAAAATGATTATTAATAGATATTTGGTAGGCTTGGTTATTGCCAAGTTTATTCCATTTTTAATCATTTTAATAATCATAGCCAGCAGTTATTGAGCTCTTACTAGGTGCCACTTCCTCCCAGAGCACCTTAAGTCATTCAGGTAGTGCTAAGGACAGCCATTGAGGCTGGCACTGATGATGGATCCCACTTTACAGTTACCCACACAGAAGCTTAGATGCCGGCTCCCTACCCAGGGCACACAGCTGGTGTGTGGCTGAGTCACACCTGATTTCCCCATGTTTGCTCTGGAGTCCACGCCCCTCCTCACCCTGTCCGGCACCCTCACTTTGGTTGCAGCCTCAATCTTTCCCAATCTTTGTTTTGTTTGTGTGTTTAAAACAGTTGCAGCGACTGAGAGGTGGTCCCCTCCAAATGATAGTTTTATGGACTAGGTGATCAAAAATGAAAGGCATCTTCTGAGGGAATCTTTTAACTCGTTTTGCTCCCTTTCCAGAGGAAAAATTAACTGCTTCTTAGGCAGCAATCTGCTGACAAATTGCCAGGCTATCCAATGTCTGTAATAACTCTAGCATATAAAATGATGAGCATATTCTTTAGAGTCCACAGAGTGAAAGTAGAGCTGAGAGGCTGTCCTCCCAGTTCTCCAGGACATTAGTAACTTTTAATTGATCTTTGCGCTGGGACAGCCCTTTACCTGGGGTAGCCTTTGTGCCTACACACGAGCAAAGGCTCATGGAGGGCTGAGAAGAGTGTACACATTTAACTTCTGTTCTAAATACCTGAGAGTTTATACCTTATATTTTCCTTTGGTTGCAAAGCTATAAATTTAAAACAGCAGATGCTATGGGGAATTATCCCAATATATATTGGAGAATTTGCCCTTCTTTCTCACCAGTCCCTGGCCCAGGCTTCTCCATGATTATGTCTGTGAAATTGCTTTGTAAATTATAAGGCATTTCAGGAATTAATTTCATTTATCATCACAGGACTGGTGGGAGGGGTATCAATCATTATTGTCAGTTTATAGATGAGGAAACTGAGGTCTTGGCAGATGAAAATAGGGACCTGCAAAGAAAAATGGGGATCCTTTCATCACTTTTGCAGCTCTATTAGGAATAGAGAAGTCTGGGTCCTTATTGGTCATCTCAAAACACAGAGCCACAACCCAGGAGTGCAGCTTTGAAATGGCAAATGATGAGAATGCAGCGTGAACTACTGTAAGACAAAGGATCCTGACAAAGTGACATTATTCATTAGAGTACACTTCCTGGTTTAAACAACTCAGCAGGGGCTCCCTCCTCTGCAAAACTCTGTTTGGGACATTAAGAGAAAGTTATTTTACTATTGGGAAGATCAGAGAATCAGCTCTAAAACTGGGGACCCTCAGCCTCACGAGAGTCTTTGTTCTCTTCAGTCTTCTCCTATCCTTCGTTGTTGAATAACTGCATTTCACAGAGGTCTTTGGAAGTGTTTAGGTTCTGGAGTAAGCCCTTTAGGATACGTTGTTATCAGAACTCATTGCTTTTCTATCACTGTTGATAGAAATCCATCTTACTAATTTAGTCTTTAATTGCTTTACTTTCCATTCACTATCCTCTAGTTTAATCTCTATTTCTTTTACTGTTTTCTATTCCTTTGTGTTTGTTCATTGCTCATCCTTCCATATATGCACACTCACGTGATTATAACGCTCCTCACACTTAGGTCTTCAATACAGTTTTGTTAAATGAATAAATAAGGATGGATCTATAGCCATGATCTTTATTGAGTCTAGGAAAAAACCCTATGAATAGCCATGTCATATTTTCTGGGAACCTTTCTTAAACTTGGACATTTTACCCCCGTAAAAATAAGTTTCTCTGGATGGACCTATGTCCTTTTTCTGAGGATATTCTAGTTTGGAACTTTATTTTTATCAACATAATTACATTTTCTTATAGATGAAAATAGTTTTGCTTGTCTATTTAAGGAAAAATGAAATAGGTATTTTTAAGCATTGCCAAAGACAGTTGCTGAAGACTCTTCAGCTTCACCCATTTACAGTATTGTTGACTTAACTATTTTCAGTGATTAGTATTGAGTAGAATCTACTATATATATTTTTTTAATTGAAAATTATGTTGTTTTGTAGTATTTGTTTTATCTGACTTGGAAATTGGGTTTATATGAAAACTTCAGTCAATCATTAATCTAGAAAACGTTTGTTCTTTAAATTAATAAATTATTTCCTTGGCTTAATGTTCTGTCTCTGTGTTAAAGAGTCTTAGGCTTATGAATCCTTTTAGATTCATATTGATCAGATGTGGCTTTGTAGCTCTAGTTTTCTCCTTTTGTTTTACAAAATACAGAAAAATATCGTGTGTGTCTGGTGTGATTGGAATGATGTCTAGTAGATCTTCTGCTTCTAGCTGCAGCTGCCCACATTGCTAAAATCAGAAGCAAAGTAACCAATATAAGAAAAAAAAAAGAACAATATTGACCTGTAATGTGTATGGATATGCACACGTACATGAGAATAGATTTAAATAACCCTTTCCTAGAAATCGAGCAAACTCCATTGTTTCTATTTTTTTTTTCTTGTGGTAAGAAATACAGTATCTTTCTACAAGGAATTTAAGAAGTACAATTAAAATGTTTAATAACATGATATCCATTAGAGGAGCAGCTTCAGATAAAGGATCACCATAATAATCAAGCTAGAGAAGAAGAAAATAGCCCAAGATGTGAGCCTTTGGAGTTGGAACTTGAGGTGAAGGCAACTGCCTTGTGAACAAAGGCCTTGGAGTGGTTGCATTGAAGGAATCATTCTGTGATGTGGTATCTGCCTGCAGCTGTATGTTTTAGTTTGTTTCCTGCGTGTGTGTTCAGATCAGATGGATGGATGTGATGTCTCACTGGTGGAGGGGATTTTACTCTGCATGACACGAGCCTGGGTGACCTTCATTTTGAAGAGCCAGATGTCAATGCAGATTCATAGGCAACATTCATATTTGTTGTTTTAGTTTTTATTTTTAAAGATCAACAGCTGCTCTGCTGCTCAAAAAGATTTATGTAGCCTCATTTGGATAATGTATATTGTGCATACTGCTCTGAAATAAATTTCAAGAAATGACATTTCTGTTCTGAATAACATACTTTTCACATTTTATTTTGCATCCACTTTACTTATTTAATTATATTTTAATACTTTTCTTTCTGTTTTTTCTCTCTCTTGAAAGACCTCTCCTGTTGATTACCCTGCAAGCTTGTTTGGAGAGGCAGTATTTCCTTGGGGAGTCTTTCAGCACTTCTAAAGCCATAACAACATGAACTGAGCAATAAAAAACCAATTCCCTCCCCTTGGTTGTGCTTCAAATAGTTATTTCTTTGATACAGGATAATAAAAACAGGAAAAGGATCATTTTTAAATGCTTTGGTTGGGGTTGCCTTACTTCCAATAAGGAAAATTGCCTCACAAGGGGGAGCATGGGTAATAAAGATACAACTAACTGAATAATTGTATTCAATCTAATGTTGAAATTCCCAAGTTGCTGCCTGCAAGTCTAATTTAATATTGGGATAGCTGTGCGTTCACTGTAGTGTGTAGATTTAAATTTTGCTGTCGCCAAAAATCATCTCTTTGCATTCAACAAAGATGAACTTACAAATGCTACTGGAGATTTTTGATGCCCCTCCCCCATTAGGAATACTTGTAAGCTCTGTGGTAGGTAACAAAATGGGACACTGACCAAGAATGAAATACTGAGTAGAATTATGGATGTTATAGTGGTGAAGATGACCTCAGAGCACCTTCCAGACAAAGAGTTTGAGGCACAAAGAAATAAAACAGCTTTACTAAGGTCATACAGATAGCAAGGCTTTGGGATACTAAAATCAATTTTCTTAGTCTAGCTGTGTTTCATTGTAATCCATTTCTTTCCTCCTCATCATACTTCTTCCCTTTTTTCCTTACTTTCAGAAGATTTGAGATGGATAGAGTGGCTGCCCTACTTGTCTGTCCCGATGGCCCCTTCAGGACTGACATGCCTGTGCCCCTGGCTGCCCTATGTTAGCCACTGAAGGTTCACAGCCCAGCGCCTCTCCAGAAATTACTCTTATCCAAGACAGGGAGGTTGAGGGAGCGGGGAGCCACATGCAATGACTAGTTGAGGAAGGTACAATTTGGGACAATTCTGAAGGGTCATTTTGTATCCAGAGCGCCCCATGGAGTTTGCAGAGTCCCATGTTGCAACTACATCATAGACCACCTTCTCCCTGTCCAGTTTGCATTCTCCCCTTGCCTTTCGTAAGGTGATCCCAAGGATATTTTCCAGTAAACCACCTGCACTCAGACCATCTCAGAGGCTGTTTACCAGGGAACCCAACATAAGACAGCAAAGAAACTGGAATAGGATGCTGTTTTGGCAGTGGCCACGGATGGACAGGATGCCACTGTTAGGCAAGTCATCTTCTTCCTGGGAGTCTCAGCCATGCTTAAAGGGTAGCCTTCAGCTGACCATTAAGAGACATGCGCTGGTTTTCTGTTTGGGGACCTAGTCTAATTCTTTCATCTTATAGATGAAGAAGTCAAATTCTGTGCACTCAAGTGACTTGACCAATAGCACACAACTAGTTGGCAAAAGAACAAAAAACAAGCTTACAGTTTCTGGCTACTGCCATTGATTCTGTTTTTGAAGAGCCATCATGGAATATTTTCAGAGTTGTCCTGCTGCTGTAACTCAGAATTGACTGCAGATGGGTCTAGAGACCATTTGCCTGATCCATTTGCTCAACTCTGGTGTCGAAAACAGATATCTCAATCATTCCTCCATGGTTCTGTTTTAATGATTGTCTGCTGTGCTTTGAAGAGTGATCTCTGAAGCTCACAATAGTTGGTGAGTATTCAGTAGAATACTGAAGAAAAAATAGTGAAGAAGTAGCAGATGGTTATAGTTGTTATTGTCCGAAATCAGCATTTCGTGTTACTGCTTATTAAGAGTATTGGGGAATATGCAATGCTTACTAAATGAGGGACCAAAGGCAAGTACAGATTCATTAGGCAGAGGAAACATACAGGAGTGAGTTGAATCATAAGCAAGATGAAAAATGACTAAAAATTAATATGTACTCTCATGATTATACTAAATAGTTTATTAGTCATTTTATTATGCTCAAAAACATTCCACTGAGATTATCAAATTACTATAAGCTTAGAATCACTATGATACTGAGAAATTTGGAATTAATTGAAAAACGGATGATTAGCTTATTATTATCACTACTACAGGGATCCATATTTTATATAGTTTCCCTGGCATAATTAACCAGCTACTCCTTTAGAAAACATTCTTAGACTCCCATTGTCTGTAAATTAACTCAAAATTTATTTTAGTTGATACACAGAGTTCTGTGAGCCAGATTCTTTCTTTCGGTCTGCTCTTCTATATTTACTCTATACTCTGGTCAAATCAGGAAACTCAGTGTTCCCTAAACATACCTTTTATTTTCCCAAGTTTGTGTCTTGTATCATGCTGTATTTCTTCTTGGAATATTCTTCCCATATAATTACCCATCATGATCTACTCGATTCAAACCCAATTCAATGTTAACTCTTTAAAATGAAATTTTCTTTGGTTTCCCTGAGATGTGTCTGTTTAAAGTACTAAACTCTGTACTTTGAGAAAATATATCCGGTGCTCCTAACTGCATTCAGTATGTCTTCCCTCTGAACTACCATGGCAGTTTATTCGTATGGGACTTTTATGTCTTACTTTGCATATAGTTACTTGCATGTCTTTAATTCAATATATTTGTAGGTATCCATGTACCAGAGTCTATTCTAGATTGATATGGTTTGACTGTGTCCCCACCCAAATCTCATATTGAATTGTAGTTCCCATAATTCCCCCACACGTTGTGGGAGGGACCTCGTGGGAGGTAATTGAATCATGTGGGTGGTTACCCCCATGCTGGTGGTCTCGTGATAGTGAGTGAGTTCTCACGAGATCTGATGGTTTTATAAGGAGATTTTACCCCCTTTTGCTCGGCACTTCTACTTGCTGCTGCCATGTGAGGAAGGACGCGTTTGCTTCCCCTTCTGCCACGATCGTGAGTTTCCTGAAGCCTCCCCAGCTATGCTGAACTGTGAGTCAGTCAAACCTCTTTCCTTTATAAATTACCTGGTCTCGGGTATGTCTTTATTAGCAGTGTGAGAACGGACTAATACGTAGATATTGGGAGTTTTATAAAATAAGGAGCTGCTTTTGACTTAAGGGACCCACAGTCAGGTGGGTAGAAAATAATAAAGTACTGGAGGAACCATAGAAGGTAAACTAAAGCATTCAGTGAGACACCAGCCTGGCCGTGGTGAGCTTTGGCTGTGGGTGTTTACAAGGACTTTCTATCTGAGTGTACCTAGAACTGAGTCTGGGAAGAGTAAGAGCTTGCCAGGTGTGGCTGGGAAGGCAGTGGGGGAACAACATGAGGTCAGATGAGGTGGCAGGAACCAGTCATAGGCTCTGTGGGGAGGAAAGGGTGATGTGAGCTGAGCTTCACACCTGGAGAGGCAGGCAGGTTCAAGTGATGATGAAAGCAACATGAAGGCAGCTGGATGGCAGGAGAGTCCGTTGTCAGATGTTTAGCAAGGGGAGCCTTGAATCGATTTAGAAAGGTCACTGAAGAGGAATGTGGATTACAGGAGTTATGGGGGACCCTTCTCCACTCCTTATGTTTACTTCCACTTGAAGGACCATCGTTAATTTAACTCACAGCCTGGAGTGCCTACCTGGTTTGTGAATTTGGGAGAAATAAAATTGACATCTCAGCTGCATCCTGTTTTCCTCTTGGGAGAGAGCTGCCCTCAGGAAGCACCCTTATCTTGGGGGAGCTCTTCTGCCCATGGGTAGACTAGTATTGGCGTCTTGCTGCTGACACAGGTTCAGTTTGTGTGTGTGTGTTTGTTTTTTTTTGTTGTTGTTTTTGAGACAGGGTCTTGCTCTGTCACCCAGGCTGGAGTGCAGTGGCGTGATCTCGGCTCACTGCAACCTCTGCCTCCTGAGTTCAAGTGATTCTTCTGCCTCAGCCGCCTGAGTAGCTGGGATTATAGGCCCACACCACCATGCCTGGCTAATTTTTGTATTTTTAGTAGAGACGGGGTTTCAGATGTTGGCCAGGGTAGTCTCAAACTCCTGACCTCAAGTGATCCACCTGCCTCAGCCTCCCAAAATGCTGGTATTATAGACATGAGCCACCGTGCCCGGCCACAGGTTCAGTTTTAGCTACTTTGCTGTAGACCTAAAACCACAACCTTCATCCTAGACTCACCAGAAGTGAAGGTGCCATTTTCCTTTCTACCTGCCACATCTTTTTATTATTTCCTCATTGTGTTTTGGACCTGGCAGGGGAAGGGAGATGCTATTCATGAGCCCCCTCGACACCCTAGCAGCGACGTGCAATGGCAGGTAGGAAGGGCAGCTCATGGAGAGCAGGGGGACATTTGAATTGTGGCTGGGATACAGTGCCTGAAGAGGAGGGTATGGCTTTCAGAGAAGAAATGATGGTAGACGCTACGGGACTTGGTGACGAATTGGCTGAAGGGATTGAGAAGATGGAAGATTCTAGAGGTCTCCATCCTCCTGTAGAGGACTTTAGTTTGGGCAATTGGGTGCCACATTGACTCCTGCACCTTAACTTTCTGTTTGACTTGAGTTTCCCTTGAGTTGGTTGTTGAGGCCGGCAGAGTGAATCAGGACCTTCATGTCTCCTTGAGACATCCCACCCAGTATCTGAGAGGATTTTTCAGGGACCGATACAGTTGGGCATTTGTTCATCTAAATTGTTCATTCCTTTCTTAATTCCTTTGGCTTGCACATATTTATTAATCTCCTTCTATGTGTTAGCGCTTGTTTGGCCCATCTATGAGAAACAATGACGAATGAAACATTTACTTGTCCCTAGGAACTTGCAGTCCGGTGAGGAAGCCAGAAAAGGATACAGTGGGAGTTGCTGTTTAAGCAACTTCAGAGCCAACCAACATGAGTTAGAATCTGGGCCCTGCGGCCAGGCACAGTGCTTTATGCCTGTAATCTCGGCACTTTGGGAGGTTGAGGCAGGCAGATCACTTGAGGTCAGTAGTTCGAGACCTGCTTGGCCAACATGGTGAAACCCTATCTCTACTAAAAATACAGAAATTAGCTGGGCGTGGTGGTCTGTGCCTGTAATCTCAGCTACCTGGGAGGCTGAGGCTGGAGAATTGCTGGAACCCAGGAGGTGGAGGCTGCAGTGAGCCGAGATCGTGTCACCACTGCACTCCAGCCTGGGCGACAGAGTGGACTCCATCTCAAAAAAAGAAAAAAAAAATCTTGGCCCTGCTACTTCCAAGACTGGCTATCTCACCAAAGTCTCCTTTGTAAAGTAGTGAAGTTGGTATCAACCTCAAATGCTTACTTTGCATTATTTTAAAATTCTCCTGATGCAGTCCAGTAAACTACTGAGTTGGCTTATGAATGTATTCTGCCAGAGACTTAGAAAACTGAAAAAAAAAAAAAAATTAATGTTGAAATTAATTTTTGAGACAGGAATTTCCTGTCTATAGCTCAAAGAAGTTGTCACAGGAGAGCAAAGTTAGGCTCCATTTCTTCCTCTTTTGGAGAATCCCTTCAGATCACCATTTGACGGAAGGAAGTTAGAATGTGACTTATTTTTTGTGAAGTTTTCCTTTGTGGGTACTAATTGCATGAAAGATCTGAGAAAGAGTTTGAGCTACCCTTATGTTATGGCAAATTCGGACATTCCTAGAAGGAGGAGAAATAGTGTATTGGTGTGATTTGAAGACAGACCTGGTGGTAATGGAAGCAGCACTCAGGTTAGTAGTTTCCTGTTCCATTTTGTTACGAGAAAGGAGTCTGGATCCAGACCCTAAGAGAAGGTTCTTGGATCTCGCACAAGAAAGAATTCAGGACGAGTCCATACAGTAAAGTGAAAGCAAATTTATTAAGAAAGTAGATGAGTAAAAGAATGGCTACTCCATAGAGCAGCCCTGAGGGCTCCTGGTTGCCTATTTTTATGGTTATTTCTTGATGATATGCTAAACAAGCAGTGAATTATTCCTGCTTCCCCTTTTTAGTCCATATAGGGTAACTTCCTGATGTTGCTGTGGCATTTGTAAACTGTCCTGGTGGTGGGAGTGTAGCATGACTGGTGGGAGTGTAGCAGTGAGGACGACCAGAGGTCACTCTTGTGGCCATGTTGGTTTTGGTGGGTTTTGGCCGGCTTCTTTACTGCAAGCTGTTTTATCAGTAAGGTCTTTGTGACCTGTATCTTGTGCCCACCTTCTGTCTCATCCTGTGACTTAGAATGTCTTAACCTTCTGGGAATGCAGCCCAGTAGGTTTCAGCCTTACTTTACCCAGCTCCTATTCAAGATGAAGTTGCTTTTGTTCACACGCCTCTGACAGTTTCATACCATAATGAACTTTTCAATAGTTCTAAAGTTGGTGGAGGAGAATTTCATTGTTCCGAGAGTCCTTAATTCAATGGGAAATAGAATTGTATTTAGATTGTGGGTATGTGTGTGTATGGTTTATATGTATACGTGCACTATTTCAGTAGTCACAAGATCAAATTACATGCTATATGCCAGATTCTGGCACATTTATTTGCTGTAGTTTTAGTTCCCTAAATCCAACACTTCCAAAATTGAAAAAGAATTAAAAGCTGAATTAAAAGGTGGTACATAAGTAGTGATCAAGTTTCCTAACGGGAAATATTTCTGATATATGCTTTATTTAAAATTACCTTTATTTAGCAAAGAACAAAAATGCCTCAGTTTTTTCCTACCAGTTATATTTTTTTCTGTCGAAAGAAATACAATATCCTTCTGCAAGGAATTTTAAAAATACAATTAAAATTAAAGTGTCATTTGTTTCTTTAATAATCTGGTCCTGTCCTCCAGGGAATGTGGCATGCTTTCATTTGTATGAAAGAAACCTAAGTTTTAAAGCAGGACAAACATCTGTAAATGACTTAGTTCAGTACTCTTGTTTTGGGGACTAACAAGAAGCCCAGGTACTGAAGGCAGGAAAGAGTTTTGCAGAATCCCTTATGAGTTACAACAGAGAGCATAGTTGCTAAGAGCAGACTTGGATGCCAGACTTCCCAGGATCCAAACTAGCTGAACTGATTGTGAGTTGCCCGATCTTGTGCAAGTTTCTTAACCTGTCTGTGCCTCAATTTTTGCATCTGGAAAAGGGAGTCAAAAGCAGTTCTTCCCTCCAAGAGTTGTCAGGGGGGTGAATTGAGTTAATAAATACAAAATTATAATGCCTGACACATAACAAACACTGCATATTGGTCTACTATGATCTGCAATTCAGCAAATCTAAGATGCTTTGATGCTGTTGCTTTCTTGATCGTAGAAGCATGACTGGAAGGTTTCACACATTATGGCAGAATTGTCTTAGTGATTGTAAGATTATTGATTGTAAAATGAAGGTGTTAAGTAAGCAATGAGAGATAGTGGAGCTTGGCATTGATTAAATAGGATGTTACTGGTATTGTCATGATTTAAGTTACTTATGTCAGAGTTGAACTGGAAGCTGCGTTGTCTAGTCTAGCCCTTGTCCATTACTCTGCATTGTGTATTTGGGCAGTGGTTATATAGATTTAGATGCTTTCACTTTGGGAAGCAGAAACTTTACCTGTCTATTGTGAGAACACAGAGCCTACTCCTCTTTGGATTATATCGTTTAACTTAAAACTATCGAGACACTGAAGTATTGTAGATCCAAGACGTGAAGATGAGTAAGTGCAATGCTCTTGTTGGAAAAAGAAGGGTAAAGAAACTCCCAAATTCCCTTGAAAGAATGTGCCTCTTCGTCTGCGTGTACTTACAGCCTAAGGGGGATGATGGAGCTGCATTTATTTTCCTTGATTTGTTCTTGCTTTATGTTGGATAATTTAAATCCTTAAACTACTATACATTTCTTTGTACCGAGCAAAGATGCAGATTCATCTGAAGCTTTTAATAGTAATTAGAAAATACTGTTTTCATTGCTGTTATATTTCATCCAAAAGTGGAGGCCGGGGTGTCCATTTGTTAAGATTACGAGTACACTCACTCTGGGGCAAGTGCCATGTAAATTTTATACGTGTTTATGTAAATCCCCCATGGGAATGCCTAAATGAGGGCTTTTGTGAATACATTTAAAACTTTGGGCATGACTTCTCAGTTTGATTGGCTCCTTCATTACTGTTTTATTATTCTTCCAGCTCTAGTTGGTCTCTCCTGCTCCTCCCTTGCCCTCACTATAATTCCCCCTTCTCCCTTTTCCTTATCCTCCCTGTTAGTCCCCTTTTGTCCCCCACAACCCCTGCCCCACCATCTTCTGTCTGTCTCCAAAATCTGTATGTATTTGATGGGTGTTTCTGGGCAGTGTGCCCAGTTTGGTTTATTTGTTTCTTGTAATTGTATTCAGAGCTTCAGTTACATGTTTCAGATCAATGCTCCAAATGACATTTGTCTCCCTTCTAACACAAGAGGTTTCCTGGAATTTTGTAGTGTTTTAAAATGCAAATGCATACTCGACCTCTCTAATGTGAAGTTTTACAAAAGGAGCCCCCAAACTGTTCAGAAAATATTCCAGATATCCCTGACTTAGGTTTTACTGGCCCAGGTCTCTGTGTAATGGAATAAAAATAGTAACTTATTAGTTAGCCTGATCGCTGCTGGCTGTGTTGCACTGACCTCCTCAACAAAAGCAATCTGCTGAGTACAGTTTTATGATGATCGTGTGAAAGAACCCCAGGTGTCCTTCTTGTTGAAATATAAGCTACTGTCAGCTTTAAAATGCCAGTGCAACTCTAAACACTTCATACTTTAGTCTCAGCCCAAAGTCTCTTTCTACTTTGAGAAAATTCTATATAATTCTTACAACATTCTAGCAAAAACTCTAAGATATGAAATATGGATGTTCCAGTGACAATAATGGGTCTTTATAGTTGTTTAACATTCATAATTTTAGATGTTTCAGACACTGCCACGTCCCATATGGTAGCAACTAGCAACTAGCTACATTTGGCTTTTAAATTTAAATTAGCTATGTGTAAATGAAATTTCACTTTGGATTCTCCAGGAATCCAGGCTACATTTCAAGGATTCCACCACCACATGTGATCACCTGTTGGGTGGCACAGATTGAACATTTCCATCATTGAGAAAGTCCTATAGGACTGTGCCGTTACAGAGGATTTAAGTTAGGGTAAATGGCACTAACTATGCCAGATTTCACTGAGTTTATTAGTTAGAGTAAAACAGCTACTTTAACAAGAGACCATAGAAATACAGTAAATGAAAGGATTTTTAAAAATTCACATAGTAGCTTGGAGGTGAGCAGTCCAGATTTCACGTGGGGCTCCTCTCCATACATCATCCAGGGTCAAGGCTGCGTCTGTCTTCTTGGCCGGTCACCCTCCATGGCGCCTTCTGCACATATGTATCCCAGTTTACAGGGAGAACAAAAGAACTGCAGCACTATAGGTTGACAATGACCCCGATATAGACATCATTTCCATTCACATCCTCTTGCCCCAGACGGAGTCGCGTGTCCACACCCAGCTGCAGGTGAGTCTGGGAAATGCGGCTTTCTGCTGGCAGCATGTGTGCAGCTTAAACTAGCCTTGTGGAAGATGTTGCCTATAGAGATGTGATCTTTAAGATGACAGTTCATTTGCCGTAGTTAATTTGGGTGTTGGGGAGATGATATAGGAGTTTAATTTAGATAGTACCTAGCTTTTATTATGTTATCATCTAACAAAATAAGGGCATAAAATGTCACTAAATAACAATAGAAAATTTTACACACTTTTTTTTTCCCCATCTGTCCACTAAGAAGCCTGTGCATATTGTGGCTCAGTATAGATACCACAGGGCTGTGACTCCCCTGAATGCTTTCTGGTGTTAGATAGACTTTAGGATTTATGACATTGACAATCTCCCTACTCTAAGAACAAAACTTGACAAAAGCAGCCAGGTATACTTTAAAGGAATGGATTTTACCATCTGTTTGTGTGAATAAATGACACTTACTTCTTGGGGGGCTGAAGGGTTCATTTCTATAATAAACAGACCTCTTCCAAAGAAACCTGAGACATTCATTTCAAATTAGTGGAATTCTATTTTACATTTCCTTTTTCTCTTTTGAATCAAAATGGTAATTGTCATTGCATATCTGTGCGTGTAATTTCTCGGCTACTTGCTGCTGCTGACCCTGACCTCTCTTAACACAAACTTAGTAGGATTGCAAAGTGTTGGGATACATGTTACGGAGTTAGTTTTTTATTCATTGGTGATAGCTTGGAACAATAAATCATGCTATTACATTAATTGCTGTAGGTCAGTAAGTTCCCTCTTTTTCTTATTGTTACTGACACACTGAATTTTATCTCTTCTTAGATGGTGTGTTAGAATCCATTTTATCCATTTATCGTAGGAGATTAAATTATAATGTGAGTAACCCACAACTTGCCTACATTAATCTTTCTGCAGCTATTGTACATTGAAACATAATGTCCTGTCCCATGCTGAAGGAGCAAGCAGTGGCCTCTGGCCTGTGGAAAGGGAAGATGCTTGGCTGAGATGATTGGTGGACCCATGCTGATGGCTGCACCTGTTCCAATTCATCATCCGCCCCACTAGGTTCAAAGTTCCCAGGGCGTCCACAGAAGCCTGTCTCCGTCACATGTGTTTATCATTGCAGAGTCAGAATCCTGGCTTTGTCACTTATGAGCGATGTGACCTTGAGCCAGAGCAGTAACTGCCCCGTGCCTCAGTTTCCCCATCTTTAAAATGAGAAGAAGAGTACATAGCTCATAGGGCAATGGTGAGATTTTTAAATGGATTAAACATTCCCAAAGTGAATTGAAAGTTCCTCCTGGCACCTCTGAAGTTTTACAAGTGTTAGGAGTTCTTTATTTTTATTCATTTTGGTCCATCTTTATGTCAAAAAGTCATGGAACTATTTCTCTTGGACAATACTGGGAAGTCACCTGTCTTAAAATCTTTTTCTTTTTCTTATAGTTATTAATGAATACGAATCTGAACTTTTCCATTTAAAAAATCCCTAACAATGGTTTCGTTTTATCTTGACACCTTAGTCCTAGACTCCACCTTCTCTAGGATGTCTTGGTCATGTTTTTCTGTTTTGCAAATGAGGACGTTGAAGCTGGAGAAGTGCAATCACCTATGCACGGGTACACAGGTTAAGTGATTGAGTTGTACCTTAGCCAACTTATCTTGCTTTCCAGGATAGGGCTTTTCCCTCCACATGTCTGCATTGCTCTGTGTGTGTGTGGGGAGGGATGGTATAAATACACATATACATATCCATCCATACACACACACACACACACATGCATGCATCTATAGTCAAGGACTCTATTATATGAGAGAAGGCAGAGGGGACAAAAATGATGATATTCTTATGTTTAAGAGGAGTCCGCAAAATATGATAAGAAGAGACTTCTGAAGAATTTGAGCTTTGTCAATATGGATCCCACATTAAAGATTCCAGCCTATGGCATCTCTCTGACTCACCTCTGAAAATGAGCAGCCTCTTCCCTGCAAAGTATTGCACTAGATTATTTGAAGTATTAATGCGAGCACTACATATGCCTCCTGCTGTTAAAGAACTCTTGGTTTTGCAGAGGACACACAATCATACACAGAGATGGGACCAGTTCTGAGCATGAAGTCACCCACCAAAAAGTAAAATACTGTTCTGTGTCCTTGTTGAAAATGATGTGGGAGTGATGAAAGACACAGGGGAATGAATGAGGTCATCTGCAATGGTAGGGTGGGGTGAAAGAGGGACTTCGGTGAGGGAAGCCTGGGTTTTGAGTTAATGTGTGAGGTCAGAGGGACTTTGGCTTGGCAGAGAGGATGGGCAACATTTCCTGCCAGTGGGATGCAATGTGTGATGCGGGAGGCCGGGTGGGGGTAAGTTCCAAGTGTCAGGGATGGCTGGCAGGGTTGGTGGGCTGGCGCAGTGATCCTGGGCATGGAGGATATGAGAAGAGTCCACACAGATTACCTCACTCGCTTCTCAACAGAAACCCTCCTGAGGATTCTGTGTTAAGGTAGCTCATTCACATGCACCTTGTCTGGGAAGAAAAGGAGAGTGCCTGTTTGTGGGGAACACGAAGAATTCCAAAGACGTCTTTCGGTTGCCCTTAAAGCTTTGGTTAGCATCCAGTCCTGGGAGCAATGATCGAGAAGCCATTTAATCAGTGTAAAACATGAGTATCTCATGTCAGAATCTCAAAACAATTAGCGCCGTTATTCAAAACAGACCGGGGGTACTCAAAGGAACACAGCACGTGCTTGCTGTTCTGCTAGAGGGAAGCCTGCTGAAAAACAAAAGTCCACAAATACAAGAGGAGAGTGCCTGCATAAAAGGAAACTCCAGCTAAATGAAGAGAGTATGAGCACATCATCCTCTGGAAGGGGAAGCCTCATAGTCATTAAACCTGGACTGAGAGAATTAAGGGATCTAAAAGTTTATACCTCACTTTAAACTGTTCTGAGCACAACTAGTTGCTTCCTGGTGCCTGTGAGGATCGTCTATGCCAAGGATGGATTTTGGCCTTCCTAGAAAGTCCTTGAAGCTGTTGTAAACTTCCTGGAGAGCTTAAAATGGTGGGCTCTCTGCGTCATTCGTGGGTTTATTTCAAAATGAAACTCCATTCTTTCAAGGTTAGGTGGAGTTGGCCTAAGTCTTGCTAACTGTTCACATTGTAGTAAGTTCAGTTGGTTTGTGGACCTTCACCCATGGTGACTTGTCCTTTTAGACCAGTATACCTAGAATAGAAAACGTACACTGTTTTGTTTCTCTCCATTTTCAGCTTTTGTTTTGTTGTGCTTTTAAGCTAACTTGAGCTTAAAGTAACTAATCATGAAGTGAGATTCTTGCTAAGTAAGCATTCATCAGTAATGTCAGGTATTATAAGACTATTAGGTCTTTTCACTGGCCTACATTTAATTATTATAGTTGAGTATCACAATGCTTAAATTTAATTTAAAACAGCTGAAAGAGTCAACTGAGGAAGAAAATGAAGTATCTGTGATGGTGATTTTTTTCTTCTTATTAGCTTGACAAATGATAAAATATTTGTCTCCACGAGTTAGCAAATACCAGAAATTACCTTTTCCATATTATTATGCCATGATGATTTTTAAATTCAGTTCATCAGAGATTAAAACTAATGTGTTTTAAAAGACTTATGGCTTATCTACAGCCAACTGGTGGAGTATATGGAGACAGAATTTCTCCTTTTACTTTAAAGAGTTTTCTCTAAGATGTTCTAAAATATTTACTGTAAAACATTTAGAGGACATAGGTGAGCCAAAAGTATAAAACTGTAATCTCTGTAATCTCACTACCCCGTAATAATCACTGTCAACATCTTAATCCATTTCCTTCCAATTATATGATTCGTAAGCTTTACTCATAGAATTGCTTTTAGGACATATTAAAAAGGAGTGTCATAGAATTGTAAAGTCGCAGGGAACTGTAGGTCATCTGGTACAACCTCTTATCCAAGAAGGAGTGTCTTCATAATACTGCCTTAACTGATACATACCCAGTATCTGGACTCTCATATTTCTCCTGTTTCAAGATTCTTCTTGTGTCAGACAGACCTCTTTTAAGGGTGGAATGTTTTTTAATTCTTCAAGTATTCTTCACTGAGATAAAAGCTGTTCTCTTGACATTTCAACAGCTAACCATCAGAAACAATATCTAACATGTTTATAATTTTCATATATTCCATGTCCTATTTATTTGAATATGCATTTCAAGTTTCTACTTGGTTCCTTCTTCGAGTAGATGTTTCCCTTTCCTCTTCTTTGTTCCTGTATCCTCTTTCTGGCTTTGAAGCCCCAGAATACATGGCAGACATTGGATAGGAAAAATGTCGGGGACCCTCCCTTATCTACTAAGATTATCTACAGGGAAACTTCTCCTATGGACCCAGGAGTTTCTCTTCAGCTCATTTACATAGGATATAAGTCCCTTTAGCTTTTATTTTCCCCAGAATATCTCATGGCCTAGTTTGGTGGAATCTAATGGGACATTTGTGACTTCTTTCCTTTCCTCACATCTTGGTTCTCACATTCTGTATTGGTCCATTTTCATGCTGCTGATAAAGACATACTGGAGACTAATAGGTTTAATGGACTCACACAGTTCCATGTGGCTGAGGTGGCCTTTATGTGCCTGACTTATTGCCCTTAACATAATATTCTCCAAGTTTATTCATGTTATCACAAATGACAGGATTGCATTCTTTTGAAAGGCTGAAGGGTATTCCATTGTGTATATGCCACATTCTCTTTACCCATTCATCCAATGTGGCCTCACAAATCATGGCAGAAGGTAAAAGGCATGTCTTACATGGTGGCAGGCAAAAGAGAATGGGAGCCAAATGCAAAAGGAAACCCCTTATAAAACCATCAGATCTTATGAGACTTATTCACTACCACAAGAACAGTATGGGGGAAATTGCTCCCATTATTCAATTACCTCCCACTGGGTCCCTCCCACATCACGTGGTAATTATGAGCGCTACAATTCAAGATGAGATTTGGGTGGAGACACAGCCAAACCATATCACATTCCTAACTGGAAATATTGAAGTCTGAAGGCTGTTTTTTTAAAAATTATTTGTTTATTTAGTCTTTAATTGACAAAATTATATGTATTTGTTGCTTACAGCATGTTTTGAAATATGTGTAAGTTGTGGAATGGCTAAATCAAACTAATTAACATGCATGACCTCAAATACTTATTTTTCTGTTATAAGAACATAAAATCTACTCTCTTAGCAATTTTTAAGTATACAATACATTATTATTAACTGTAGTCACCATGTTGTACACTAGACCTCTTAAATGTATTCCTCCTTTCTAACTGAGATTTTGTGTGCTCTGACCAGCATCTCCCCCATCCTTCTACCCCCAGTCCCTGGTAGCCACCATTCTACTCTCTACTTCTATGAGTTCATATTTTCTAGATTCCACATGTAAGTGAGATCATGCAATATTTGCCTCTATGTGCCTGGCTTATTGCCCTTAACATAATATTCTCCAAGTTTATTCATGTTATCACAAATGACAGGATTGCATTCTTTTGAAAGGCTGAAGGGTATTCCATTGTGTATATGCCACATTCTCTTTACCCATTCCTCCAATGATAGATACCTGGGCTGATTCCATATCTGGCTCTTGTGAATAATGAAAGCTAAGTGTTGAAACCTAACTTTTTACAGTTTTTTAAAGGCATAGTTGCAAAAATATTATCTTTCTTTTATGTTTCTATTGCCTTCCTTCTTAATGCTCACTTTCCTCTTTTTCTTAACTTGCACCAATATGTTGAAGTATCCCTTCCACAGATGGCGTTGTATATACTCTTGTTGCCTACAACATCCATATCCCCTGCCATCTTACTAGAAGAAACCCAAATTGGGGTGGTAGTGTGCCAAGTAAAATAGTTTCCCCATAACTAGGGGTGGCTTCATGGCAGCTGTAGCCAAGGAAATGTCTATTGGTATCTGTGGGAGTTCTGGGAAAACTTAGCTGACATTTTGGTGTTTGGAACTGTAGCAGGCATTTGGCATCCCTTAGATAATACCCTTGATGATGAAATCTAGCATGCTGGAGAAGATACAGCAGAATGATAGAAACATCTTTGTTCCCTGGTGGCAACATTGAGTAGTTGAACTAATGTCAACAATTCTTTACCTCCATACTTTACATTAAGTGAGAAAAATTAACTTGTTAGTTTGAGTCATTTTTCATGAGGTTTGCCTTTATATTCTGACTGATGCAGATGGTTTAAAAAACTATCAACCATCCTGATTACCCTCCTCTATACAAACTCCATATTGTTAATGTCCTTCTTGGAATACAAAGATAGAATAAGTCACCACTTATTATTAGTGACTGCTACATAATGAGGCTTAGTACATATTTGTCTAGTGAATTAATAAACAAGACTTAGTTGTTCATTAAGGGATCCTAGATCTTGTTCTTAGTTTGGAGCACAATTAGATTGTATTGGAGTTTTGGTCAACGAAAGCTTACAGATTCCCAGATAAGTAGGTGTGTTAGGGATCCCTAAGACCACCCTAATGTTTGGTGTTTCACTGGAAGGACTCATAGGACTCAGAATAGCTGTTATGGTTATGGTTTATTATAGTGAAAAGACACAGATTAAAATCAGCAAAGGGAAAACGTGTATGGGACAAAGTTCGGGAGAAATGAGGTACAAGCTTCTGGGTGACCTCTTCCAGTGGAGTTGCATGGGAAAAATGTGTTTAATTCCCTAAACAATGGTGTGTGACAACATATACAAAGTATTGGCAACCGGGAAAGCAGCCCATACTTTGGGGCCAGCTGGGGAAGCTCCCATGACCCTGCATTTTTTTGCAGGTTTGTCATGCAGGCATGTAGCACCGATAGAACTGACCTTAGCTACTTATATTGCAGTCCCGCAAAGAAAACACTGGCATTAACCATAAATCACATTCTTAGAATAAACTTACCTGATCACATTGAGACAGGATAGCTTAAGGTCTTAGTCACAGATACACTGTAGATCTACAAAACATACATGTTGGAAAAGAATCAAAAGCAAGTACATAAAAATATTATCAAGAGCTATCCCTGACTCAAACATGCTCTACTAGCAAAGCTTCAAACAATATGTACGTCCAAAGAGGAAAGAATTTATAAATTCTGTATAGTATAGTATTGTATAGTATTGTATACTATAGTAATACCATGGAAGACAATAGAGAGATTAAAATGAATAAACCAGATCTATATGTAAAACAAACATACAAACACACAAAAAAGAGCTACCTCTGAGTAGTGAGATAGGTGATTTATATTTTCTTCATCATGCTTTTTACAGGACTATTATAATAAAAAAGATTATTATGTATAATGTAGGATGATATCGAGACTTTATATTTACATGAAAGACAACTCTAAAATTTAATGTCAAAGTTTGCTAATAGAACACTTGAGAGACAGCAAGCTGAGTGTTTAAGGAATGGCTGGTTGTTTGGTCTGGCTATATGGCCTGGCCAACTGGCATGGGAGCAGGCTGACTCTGGCCGTAAGAGGGCATGTTGAAGATGCAACTGGTTAGGTGTCAGTAAATCCTATTACTCTGAGTGGTTTCTTATAATGTAATTTTAATTTCAGTTTTGTAAAAGTTTTGCTCAGGATTTTCCCCCATTTAACCTAATTTCCTTTAATTGCATATTCAACTTACTCATAGTTTAATGAAGCCTACTGTGTACCTGGCACTAAATCCATCCTTGTACACTGCCGTTTTTCTCTCCCTCTCCTGCCTTTTCTAGGACATGAACTATGTCCAATTTAATTTATATGCTTCCTCTTCTTGCCGTTCCTCTGCAGTATGAGTTTATGCTTAAAGAAACCCTTTGCTGGTTCAGGGTTAAGAGTGTGTGATCATTGATGAATTACTAACCTCTTTGAACTGTAGTATCTTCAGGTATAAAATGGAGGTAATTTTAGTGAGAATATCATAGGCTTCTGTGATGGTGTCACATGCTATGTATAAAATGTTAACACCATGCTTGGTACATTGTGAGTGCTGGATAAGTTATCTCTGGTTGTTAATGAAATGAAACCATGTGTGCCTGAATATATTTTTACTGAGTGTCTATCATTAACTGTGTAGTCATTTATATCTTTTTGCAGTGCCTGTTTCTCATATACATGAGAAATGGAGAGCTTTGATTCCCTGAACATGCGTAGCCTGTTAATGGCGTTCCCATTTTAATTTTTAATAATATTGCCCTACACCCTTTAAAAACTATTTTGAAGTGAAAATTAATACTTCCCAAATAACCTGGACCAGATATTGGTTGTTAAGAGGAAGAAGCTGTGACGTGACTGAAAGCTCTTTCAACCGCATCTGTTATTCTGAATCTAGCACTTGGATAAAGACCACATGTTTAAGATGATTCCATGGGGTTGTATTCTGATGGACAAATTATTGTCTATATTCATCAGATTATTTCCTTGACTAAGTTGAAAGGTAAAAAAATTTAATTAAGGCCAGATAGAAATCATCCCTTCAAAAACTTTACTGACCAACTGAGACCAAAGCTGCCTGGTGGCCAGAAATAAAATATCAGTGACTGGCATCCTGCCTTATGGACTCTGTTTCTAGCATCGTCCCACAGCATCTGCTCTGATCTTTGGCTATACCTTCTAGATCCCTAGCCAGGAACAGAGAACTTTGGCTTCCATGACTTTAAGGGGGAAAATCCGAGTTGAAGAACACTGATTTCACATCAGCGTCATGAATCCTGTGCAGCCCGAGCAGTGGCTGTAGTGGTGGAGGTATTCAAGAACCATTAGGGCTTCACATTGGCAGAGTTTTGCTGACAAATGGGATATCAGGATGAAGACGGGGAAGAGTCAAAGATGCCTCCCACATTTTTGATGTGGTTGAATGGTGAGTGGAGTTGCCAGCTACTGAGAGAGGAAATGCAGGGAGAGGATCAAGGTTTGGGCCAGGCTAATGTGTTGCAGACTTGTTGAGTTTGGGGTGACTGTGGGAGACCCAAATGCGTATATCCAGTGGACATTCAGGTCTGAAGCTTGGGGAGAAATCTGGGCCAGAGAGGTTTGGGAGCATCATCTTGTTGGAAATCACTAGATTACATGACATTGGCCAAAGGGAGCATTTCTTGGTGAACCACACTGTGTGTCTAATCAAACCACACTCTTCTTTTAATGCTGTGTGTACTGTGGCTGTTCCATAAACATTTGGTAAAAACGATGAAAAACTGATTGACTCATGGGGGCAAATTGTTTTCTTATTTTGGCTCCATAGAAACGACAAAACATTTTTGTGGTATGATGAAGAGGGCATGGCGTGTGGTTATGAGTGATATTAAGCATTGTTTACTTGGTGGGGAGCTGAGGGGATTTATGAATGAGTTTCAGAGAGCACACAGAGACTTGAAATTAGATACAGAAATGGGTAAAAGAGCCATAATTTTCATCAGATTCTCAAAGAGAGTCAGGATACTTTATAAAAAAAAGAACTGATTGAATCGATGCCTGTTATCCTGAAGGCAAATAAGGGGAACAAAAATCACATCAGAATAATGGAGAAAGCCAGAAAAATCGCCTAAACAATGAGGGATCCCAGTTCCTGTGGGCTCTGTTTTTCCTCCCTGTGCCAGTGTTGTATAAGATGGGAAGAATTTGGGGTCAAGAGTTTCATAGTGTGGCTTGGCAGAATCAAAGGCCAAAATGTGATTAATGCTTGATGTGGATAATCTTGGAAGGATAAGGAATATAGGGAGGATTAGGGTTTTTTCCTAAATCTGGCTACTTTCTAAGCCAGTAGGTTCACTTTCTTGTACACTACAGATAATGAGGCAAAGAAGGATGCTTTGGGGAATATTGAACAAAACATTCCTAGTTACTTAAAGTAGAAACAGCACCTTTTTTCCCTTTTTGTTTCTTTATTATTAAGTCTGTTTATTACTTAAATCTATTTATTATTTAAGTAGACTTTAAATTTTAGAGCAGTTTTAGGTTAACAGCAAAATTGAGCAGAAGGTGCAGCATTTCTGTACACTTGAGTCCCCATACGGGCACAGCATCCTGCACTGTCAACACCCCCCCACCAGGGTGGTGTGTTTGTTACAATCAGTAAACCTACACTGACACATCATTATCACCCAAATTCCATACTTTACATTAGGGTTCACTGGTGGTGATATACATTCTATGGGTCTTGACAAATGTATAGTGACATGAATCCACCATTACAGTATCCTACAGAATAGTTTCCCTGCCCTAAAAATCCTCTGTGCTTTGCCTATCCTCTCCCTAACTCCCTGGCAACCACCAGTCTTTCTACTCTCTCCATTGTTTTGCCTTTTTCAGAGTGTCATGTAGTTGAAATCATGTAGTATGTAGCCTTTTCAGATTGGCTTCTTTCACTTAATAGTATGCATTTAAGGTTTCTTGATGTCTTTTCATGATTTGATAGCTCATTTCTTTTTAGATTTGAATAATATTCAAATATCTGGAAGTACCACAATTTATTTATTTATTCATTTACTGACAGAAATCTTGGTTGCTTCCAAGTATTGGCAATTATGAATAAAGCAGTTATAAAATCTGTGTGCAGATTTTTGTGTAGACTTGATTTTCAACTCCTTTAGGTAAATACCAAGGAGTATTATTTCTGGATTGTGTAATTAGGTATACTTAGTTTTGTAAGAAACTGCAAAACTGCCTTCCAAGTGGCTGTATACAATTTTGCATTTCCACCAGCAGTGAATGAGGGTTCTTGTTGCTCTACATCCTTGCCAGCGTTTAGTGTTGTCAGTGTTCTGGATGTGGCCATTCTAATAAGTGTCTGGTTGTGATATGGTTTGGCTCTGTGTCCTCATCCAAATCTCATCTTGAATTGTAATCCCCACATGTCAGGGGAGGGACCTGGTGGAAAGTGATTGGATCGTGAGGGCAGTTTCACTCATGCTGTTCTCCTAATAGTGAGTGAGTTCTCATGAGATCTGATAGTTTAAAAGTGTTTGGCAGTTTACCCCTCACTCTCTCTCCCTATCCCTGCTGTGGCCATGTAAGATGTGCCTTGCTTCCTCTTCCCCTTCTGCCGTGATTGTAAGTTTCCTGAGGCCTCCCCAGTCATGCAGAACTGTGAGTCAATTAACCTCTTTTGTTTATAAACTACGCAGTCTCAGGTATTCTTCATAGCAGTGAAAAACGAACTAATACAGCAAATAGGTACAAGGAATGGGGTACTGCTATAAAGATAACCTGAAAATGTGGAAGCAACATTGGAATTGGGCAGTGGGCAGAGGCTGGAACAGTTTGGGGGGCTCAGAAGAAGACAGGAAAATATGGGAAAGTTTGGAATTTCCTAGAGACTTGTTCAATGGTTTTGACCAAAATGCTGATAGTGACAGAGACAATGAAGTCCAGGCTGAGATGATCTCAGATGGAGATGAGGAACTTATTGTGAACTGGAGTAAAGGTCATTCTTGCTATGCTTTAGCAAAGAGACTGGCAGCATTTTGCCCCTGCCCTAGAGATCTGTGGAACTTTGAGCTTGAGAGAGATAATTTAGGGTATCTGGTGGAAGAAATTTCTAAGGAGCTGAAATTTCTAAGCAGCAAAGCATTCAAGAGGTGATCTGGTTATTTCTAAAATAGTATGCTTAAATGTGTTAACAAAGAGATAATCTGAAATTGGATCTTCTGTTTAAGAGGGAAGCAGAACATAAAAGTTTGAAAAATGGGAAGCCTGTCCATGTGATAGAAAAGAAAAACCCATTTTCTGGGGAGAAATTCAAGCCAACTGCAGAAATTTGCATAATGAGGAACTGAATGTTAATTGCCAAGAGGATGGGAAAAACGTCTCCAGGGCATTTCAGATATCTTCAAGGCAGCCCCTCCTATCCCAGGCCCAGAGGCCTAGTAGGGAAAAATGGTTTCGTGAGCTGGACCCAGGGCCTTGCTGCTCTGTGCAGCCTCGTGACTGGGCATCTTACCTCCCACCTGCTCCAGCTCAGGCTGTGGCTTCAGAGGGTGCAAGCCCCAAGCCCTGGCAGCTTCCACATGGTGTTGGGCCTGCAGGTGTGCAGAAGCTAAGAGTTGAGGTCTGGGAACCTCCACCTAGATTTCAGAATATGTATGGAAACATCTGGATATCCAGACAGAAGTCTGCTGTGGAGCTCTCATGGAGAGCCTCTGCTAGGGCAATGTGGAAGAGAAATGCGGGGTTGGAGCCCACACATAGGGTCCCCCTGGGGTACTGCCTAATGGAGCTGTGAGAAGAGGGACACCATCCTCCAGACCCCAGAGTGGTAGATCCTCCAACAGCTTACACTGTGTACTTGGAAAAGCTGCAAGCACTCAATGCCAGCCCATGAAAGCTTCTGTGGGGTCTGTGCCCTGCAGAGCGACAGGGGTAGAGATGCCCAATGCCTTCAGAGCCCATATCTTGCATCAGTGTGCCCTAGATGTGAGACGTGGAGTCAAAGGAGATCATTTTGGAGCTTTAAGATTTAATGACTGCCCTGCTGGGTTTTGGACTTTCATAGGGCCTGTAGCCCCTTTGTTTTGCCCAGTTTCTCTTATTTGGGATGGGAGCATCTAACTAATGCCTATATCCTCATTGTATCTTGGAAGTAGCTAACTTGCTTTTGATTTTACAGGCTTATAGGCAGAAGGGACTTGCCTTGTCTCAGATAAGTCCTTGGTCTTGGACTTTTGGGTTAATAGTGCAATGAGTTTAGACTTTGGGGGACTGTTGGGAAGGCATGATTGTGTTTTGAAATATGAGAAGGATACGAGATTTGGGAGGGGCCAAGGGCAGAATGATATGGTTTGACTCTGTGTCTCCACCCAAATCTCATCTTCAATGGTAATCCCATGTGTTGAGGGAGGGACCTGGTGGGAAGTGAATGAATCATGGGGGTGATTTCTCCCATGCTGTCCTTGTGATAGTGAGTGAGTTCTCATGAGATCTGATGGTTTAAAAGTGTTTGGCAGTTCATCTCTCTTTGTCTACCTCCTGCTGCCTTGTAAGTCGTGCTTTGCTTCCCCTTCATCTTCTGCCATCATGAGAAGTTTCCTGAGGACTTCCCAGCCATGTGGAACTGCTTTGTTTGTAACAAACCTCTTTTGTTGGTAAATTACCCAGTCTCATCTATTCTTTATAGCAGTGTGAAAATAGACTGATAAAAGTATATCACAGTTTTGTTTTTATTTTGTGTTTTCCTGATGGCATATGAAGTAAAGTATCTTTTCATATGCTTACTTTCCATCTGTATATCTTTTTTGGAGGAGCAGCATTTTTAAGAAGTTTTTTGTCTGAGGCAGGAAAACACAGTAGATAGGACACACCAAGTACAAATACAAAGTTTTAAATGAAATTTGAAAAGCCAGTTTTATATAAACCTTTAAACCATTCATTGCATAGAAGCTAAAAAGGATTGCATTATTGAAGATTAAAAGAGAGACTATGAAAGTGGATATTGTTAGGAAGAGCCGTTCTTCCCCATTGCCTAGAGGATGGGGTTGGTGAGGCAAGAGGGTATGCAGATGCCTCTCCTTTCCATCAAGGCCATTGAGAAGGCTCCAACAGGACAAATTGTTGTGTTCCCCGAAGAGGGAGGGCTCATAGAAGTATGGAGTTTATTCCCTAGCTGTAAATCTCCTTTCTGGCTAGTTACTTCAGTGTGCAAAGCAAAGGAGAGCGTGTGTGGCAAAAAGATGTTTATTTCTCAAAGACCTGATGTAAATCCCCCATGAGCAGGAGCCAGGGGCCACTGGTTTTAGATGGTGTCAAATAGGTTTGCCTGGGTTTGACCAGCTCTCATCAGAGAAAAGCTGGTGGTATCATTGGATCCTTGGGCTGTGGAAAGAGTTAGTGGCCAGCTAGAAAAAAGGGCCTCATTTGCATCAAGAGAGCTGTCATGAAAGGTCCTGAGCTATGGGGAGGGTACCCCAGAGAATCCAGAAAAGTGCCGTACATATCAACTAGATCTAGGTTTCATCGGTACCAGTCAAATCAGATATCTTCTGCACATCTTGTTTCTCTTCCCTGTGGGACTTAGTTCCTTGAATTTTTATCCAGGAGCAGGAGATAAATTCCCCCCCATTAAACATATTCTAAGAGGGTAGCAGAGGACCAAAATAAATTACACCTTGTGAGTCCTGCTTATTCAGTATGCCAGCTACACATTGAAATAGTGACCCAATGAGAAAACCAGTTTGAAGTTTATAACAACCTACAGGAAAAAATTCCTGATCCCATTTAATCCTGAGAATATGATTTTCTTTTGGAAATAAGTAACTGATACGATGCTATTCTTCATCTGCTAACAGTGAGTAGAAATATGCCAAATTTTGCTTTTCAGTGGTGTGTTATTTGTAGAATATTCAAGTGAGGACTAGTATCTTCACGGGGTGAACAGAAAATGTCAATAAGCCCCTTTCTGTGTCTTGTACACGACACAATTGTATTAGTAGGACTCGAGGAGGTAGAATAATTGTTTTTTTGCTAAATCTTAGGACAGAAATCAACAGATTTAAGTTGACATTGGAAATCAAGTTTTCAAGAAGTTACTGGCATTCATGAGCTCAGAATATTAATGGCAAATGTGCTTTGGGAACCTGATACTCTGTCTTCCTTGTCTCCTGGCAGAGCCTTCTATTGAAAGCTATTTAAATGCATCTGTTCTGATTATGAAAGGCCCTGCTCAGGCCTGTGTGCACTTGGAGGGTTGGTGGGTAGCAGTGGATCAATGGAATTGTTTTCATGTGATTCCAGCCAAAACGTGGGAGAAATCAGTTTGTTTGCTTATTTTGAGATTTATACAAACTCAGAAAACATGTCTGGGCAATTCTTCTGCACAGCTTTAGAGACAGCATCTATTAGAGGAGCCTGTGAAATAATGTAGATGGAGGAGAAAATAAAAATCTGTTCTGATGAGTGGTAGACAGAAGAAAAAACTTCTAGAAGATAAATAGGAGAAAAAACACATGCACTTTTTATTAGCTTACAGAACTAAAATGATTTGCAGATGGTTGGCTGAGTGTTTCACATAAAACATACTTATATACCTGAGCTTTTTTCCCGCTCACTTATTTTAATAGCTGAAGCATCCTTCTCTTGTGAACAATTTATTCTAATGGCCATAAAAATGCAACAGTACCATCTCATTATGCCCAAGAGCAAATGACTTAGACAGCATCTTAACTTGGTTTGTAGGGTTAAGCTCCGATGGCTGCGGGAATGACGTCAATAGGGATTCGTAGTTTAAATGGCACATCTTTTAAAATGGTACCCTGCTTTCAAGTTTCTCCTTACCTATACACAAACGGAAAGCCCAGGTTGAGGATGCTGGAAAATCTTAGATTTCACACAAGGGCTTTCCAAGACTGAGTAACTCTTAATGGTATACACTGTACTTGGCTTACTTGCTTCCTCTTTTTAAGCTGATTGTAAGTCATCTGTGAGTTTTCCATTTGGGCCGTGTTGCTTTTTAGCTGGTTTTATCTTCAGTAGAAGCTTCTATTGATGACGGAAGCAGACTGAGGACTCTTGGTCCCCTAGAAGAGAGATTTTACTGGATATTCTACAACATTATTTTAAGAGGGTATGAGCTGAATATTCCTCCCATAGTTCACACTGCTGGATCCCCCCTACTGAGGGGCATTTGTGAAAGGAGCCACTTTTCCAGCTAAATCTCCTAGGCTTTTTTTTCTGCCCTAATTAAAAAATATTGTACAAATACTGTAATTATTTATTACAGTGGCACTCTGCATTTAACTCAGGATTCTTCTTCTTAAAACTCTTTTTAAAGATGACACAATTTTTTATAAGAATCCTGCATTTTATTTTATTTATGGGATTTTAGGAAATACAAAGTTAAGCGAAAATCTGCTTTCCTGGTTGTATTTCTCATTATTTTATGATAATGGCTTTTTCAAAATGACTTTATTCTCCATTTTTCACATGTAAAGTAATTCTGCCCAATTTGACAGTGGTCACTGGAGTAGGATGTAGGACAATTTTGGGCTGATGCGAATCCCAGGGTAGAAGTACCTTCAGCTTCATCAACAAGGACAATATCATTCAAAAGCTCATGAATCAGGGTCATTGTTAACCTTCTGTTCTTGGCCCTGTAATCAAATATTTGTTTAAATTAAGAATAAAATACCCGAGTTGTATCTCACTGATCAGTTATGTTATTCTTTTGTAGTCCAATTTGGTATTGTCCATCAGAAGTTTAAATTCGTGTGTCTTTTACTCAGCCACTTTACTAAGAATCTGACCTGCAGGAAGACTTGTTCTGAGTTCGTTTGTTTGTTCATTTTTCTAAGACAGAGTCCACAGGTGTCTTTTTAGATTTAAAATCTCTACAACCCAATTTCATGTATCAAGGTGCGAACTCCTGCCTGCCTCTCTAACTTCTTATTCCCCCATCCCCTACCGGTGAGGCCAGCAAGTCCCCAGAAGTTCTTCTAAGCTTGGGGTAAAATTCTGTGCAGTTGTAGAAGAAAAAGAATAATGGTAAAATGATTTTTGATAATGTTCACCTAAGATTTTGAATCTTAGTCCATTCAAGATGCTATAACAAAGTACCATAGCCTGGGTGACTTATAAAGAACAGACATTTATTTCTCATAGTTCTGGGGGCTGAACATCTAAGATCAGGGAACCAGCATGGTCAGCTTCTGCTGAGAGCCCTCTGCCAGGCTGCAGATTGCTGTTTTCTCCTTGTATCTGCATGTGGTGGAAATAGGACGAGAGAGAGCTCTCTGGGTCCCTTTTGTAAGGGCACTGATCCCATTCATGAGGGCTCCACCATCCATCATGAGCTAACTACCTCCTAGAGACCCCATTTCCTGATAATATCACTTTCAGGGTTAGGATTTTGACAAATGAATTTTGGAAAGATACAAACCTTCAGGCCATTGACCCTAGGTTTATTATGTTTTAAGATTTTCTTTTGTTTACTTTATCTTTCTTTTCCCTCCCTATCCACATATATGTATGTGTGGGAATTTGTGTATGTGTGGATATTTATGTGTGCACATAGCAGTATGTATATGCTGCACAC
>NW_012104754.1:402682-484735 GCF_000951045.1 Mandrillus leucophaeus | reverse complement strand
CTGGCGCCCACTCACCTCTCTTGGTAGCCCTTGCCATTACTTTCTGGTTTACCTTACTTAACCCCTGTTTCTTTTTGTAAAAATACATGCGTAAAGTGTGGATTCCTTTTCTCCTTTTTTTTTTTTTTTAAAAAAAAATTACACAAAAGGATGGTATTATATATACTCTTTAGATGAAGCTTTTTATTTCTATTTTCTTAAAAATATATCCTGAAAATCACTGTCAGTTCCTGGAGATCGTTCTCTAAATGAAGACTCATTTGTTGTCAGATAATACTCTTTAAGAAATGGTATATTTGAGTCAGAAACCAGAATTGATGCATTATTACACTTTATACTGGTGATGTGTCACTGACAGTTTTTTTTAAATACCAATTCATTTAAATATTTATTTTCGTTAGTAATGAAACATTTTGGTTCTTTATTTCCAAATAAGTTTCTTGCAGATTTGTTTCCTTCGCTTTTCACATAATTCTAAATGTGATGCAGTGTGAGTATGCACATACCAAATTTTCTTGCTTATCCCATTTTAGCTGATGAATGAATGGAGGTACAGAATGCATAGGAGATTTTTTTCTTGCCAACACCCATCAGACTTTCCTGTGAGCATTCTTCTATAAGCCTGCAATAACAAATGATTTTCAGTCATAAGTGATCACACATTCTATAATTTCGTATTTTTTCCAGTATAATTACTATAACTACTACATTCATATGATCTTCTGTACATTACAAGTATAACTGTCATTATTCCTTTGGCACAATTTCAACATGTGTGAAGAGCCAGAAATTCCAAACTTCAAATTTTGCATTCCCTAAATCACAAATGACCTTTTGTGATGTCAGTAGACATGGAGTGGAGAGATAAACTTCAGAATCTGTAAGACCTTTTGCATGGTTTGATTGAGACAAATCTAAAGCATTCTAAATGGGAAATTCCTTTCCTGCTTTTAAAATCATAAGATACACTAAAACATGAACAAAGTTACTCTGTTTTATATTGATGTTCCTGTGATTTTTATGCCCCTTTACACAAACAAGAGCAGAGTTTTACTTTCAGAGTACAGAAGAGCTGGTTTCCTGAGCTAAAAGCAGGTTGGGTAATCGGGCAGGGAATGGGGTGATCCACCAGTTGCCCTTTCCATGCTGAAAGGAAATTTAAGGTTCCTGAGTAGTGAAGTTACAAATATAGATTTAATAGTTGTCCATTTGTGAGTAATACAGAGAAGAGTTGTCCTTGGAAGAAAGTAATTTTCTTCCACATTTCCAAAAGATCAGTGTGTTAGTCTGTTTTCATGCTGCTAATAAAGACATACCTGAGACTGGGTAATTTATAAAGAAAAGAGGTTTAATGGACTCGTGGTTCCACATGGCTGGGGAGGCCTCACAATCATGGCAGAGGGCAAAGGAGAAGCAAAGGTACATCTTACATGGTGGCAGACAAGAGGGCACGTGGAGGGAACTCCCCTTCATAAAACCATCAGATCCGTGAGCCTTACTGCTACGAAAACAGTATGGGGGAAACCGCCCTCATGATTTAATTATCTCCACCTGGCTCCACCCTTGACGCTTGGGGATTATTACAATTCAAGGTGAGATTTGGGTGAGATTTTGGCCAGTCCATCTCAATCGGCAACCCCAGTTTGGTTCAACAATCATATATGCTGTTGTTGATACACAGCAGGTTTCAAGCTAGGCATGGAAATAGACATTCCCTATTCCTAAGAGTCCAGCAAGGGCTAAATTAGGCACTCAAATTTGTATCTCCATGATACGAGAAACATGCAGGGAAAAACTACTGGTTAATCAATGGGAATTTGACAAGTCAGGGTCTGGTTATCAGTCGCATGCCCTAAACTCTAAAAGTTAGCTAAGGATCAAGCCAACCTCAGTATGAAGGGCATCGGGGAGCAACAGTTGTTTGGCCATTGAACTATAGATGTTATATGCATTTCTTTTAAAGTCTTCTAACTGTTTTGAAATGGTTCTCAAAGCTAAATGGGCCTAGGACATGAATGTCCTGTTCTGCCAAATTTGCATTTTCTCTGTGCTCTGTCAGCAGTTGATGAGGTAGGAGACAAGACTCAACTCCAGAGGTGGGACTGGGGCACCATAACAAATTTAGGACCAGCCAAAACAGGGTGGGAGGTGGAGAAGCAGTTTTCTGTAAGTCACGCCGACTGGTGTGCCATGTCAACTTACCATTGCCATGGCAACATCCAGAAGTCACTGCCGCTTTCCATGGTAAGGACCTGACAAGCTGGAATTTACCACCCTTTTCCTGGAAATTTCTGCATAAGTTACCCCTTAATTTGCATGTAATTAAAAGTAGGTATAAATATGAGTGCAGAGCTGCCTCTGAGAACCTATTCTGGACACATTGCCTATGGGGTAGCCTTGCTCTGCAAGGAGCAGTACCTCTGCTGCTGCTCTAACACTGCTGCTTCAATAAAAGTTGCTGTCTAACACAACCAACTCTCCCTTGAATTATTTTCTGGGCAAAGCCAAGAACCCACCTGGGCTAAGCCTCAATTCTGGGGCTCACCTGTCCTGCATCAGTTAGATTGCCCTTGCTTATCCATCCACACTTCTCCCTTATTTCAGTACGTCAAGGGAACCTCACATGAGAACTCATTGGAAATACAACTGGCGTAGTGTTGTGTGATGGTCAAAGGCATCCTTTTTAAGAATCATTTCATATGGCCATTTTGACAATTATTGTTTTTCTTTGTCTGGTTTGATTTTGCAGTTGCTCTGTGTCATTGAGATATCTGGTAATGCAAGCTCACCCATTTTTAGGGTAGCCTGTACATCATACACACACACACACCCCCCCATCCCGTCACATGTGCCACCAAATAGAGATAGAAAAGAAGGAAAAATTTATTAACTTTAAGTTTTGGGCCTAGGCTGATGCTCATGATTAATCTCAGAGTAGAGTATGGATACAGTGTTTGCTTGTGAGTAGGGAGATTAAACAGCCCAGTGGAGGTCATTTCTAGCCTGGGCACATTCATTGTGGCCCATATTGTTTGGGAGCATGGAATAGTATCCCGTTGACTGCTCAGCACAGTTTGGCTTGCTCCATGAATCATGTGAATTTCATCTTCATCTGACTTCATTCTTTTTAGCCATCTTATTCGTTGAGTTTTGGATCAGCAGATCACTACATATCTCCTTTAGCGTACCAAGGTAAGATCTTCTGACATTTTACTATGAAGGTTTATTGGGCTTCTGTATACACAGAGAAAGAAAGAAGTGAATCTTTCTAGAGGCACAGATCCCATATTCTGCACTTTCTTTACAAGTGGAGGTGCTGTCTCCCTGCCTTATTGTTTCTGATCAATGGGAATCTCCTTAGCACAGTTAGGAAGACTTCAGCTTATTTCTTCTAACTCCATTCTCAATGCTCACACTGGACCCGTATTTCCCAACACACATGCCGTGCTGCTTTTTTATCATTGTGATTCACATCCCAGATCTATCTGCTACCAGTTCAGATGACAAACCTTAACTGAATATTGACTCTGTGCCAGACACTTTACTAGTTCTTCTCCTAAGTTAACATAAGACTGTCTTTGAGGTGGTCTGATATTTTATTAGTGTATCTATCTGCTTATAATTTAGAAAAGGAAATTAGGAGCAATGGGGTAATGAGACTGAATGCACCATGGGCTGGGGATTCAACATGAACACGATGGACAATTCCTCCTGGACACACAACAGTCCAGTGGGTGACTTTGCTAAATAATCAGGGAACAACTGAAACTGTGAGAGAGAGCTTCTGCTGAATGTGTCATTTTGATTCAAGTTATTCTTTCTAGTTTTCCTCTAGAGTTATTCCTTCATGTTTGGTGAGGATTGCAGGCACAGTTTTACTATGACAGCATTTGAAACTTACACACACTAAAAATACAGATGAAATTGAATAATAGTGACATTTGGAATGACAATGACACATTTTCATACAGATCATTATTTTCTTCAACTGAATGTCACCGTGTCTTTACTTCTTACAGTTTTTAATGATTTCACCCTCAATTTCCCCCTTTCTTTAATACTGACGTATAATTTGTTGGTTTATTGATTTGTCATCAAAAAATTAGTTTATATTTATTGAATGGATGTATCTGGAATCATGACAGATATGCTGGGGACAAAACAGATGTTGTTCTTTATATGTTTGCAGCCTGGTTGTGAAGACAAAATTTATAGTCATGGAATACATGGAATTAGCTAATTGTGCGACAGCGTGTTTGGGTATCAAGTTAATGGCAATTCAAAGAAGGAAAAGATGTATAAGGGCTACAAAAACTAGTGAAACCTTCTTGCAGAGTGGAGGAGTTGAGCTGCTCTTTGAATGTTGGGTAGAGCTGACATCTGCACTGTCTACTACCGTAGCTGCTAGCCACAGGTGGCTACTGAACATTTGAGATATGCCTAATTAGAATCAAGATGCTAATCAAGGTGCTGTAAGTATAATATACACACTGGATTTTCAAAACATAGTATGAAAAAGGTAATGTAAAATATCTTCTTAATATTTTTATCTTGATTACATATTAAAATTATAGCATGCATGTGTTATATTAAATTATATATGTTATAATTAAATCTACCCTTTTATACTTTTAAAATATTGTTTCTAGGACAGATGCAGTGACTCACGCCTGTAATCCCAGCTACTGAGGAGGCTGAGGCAGGAGAATTGCTTGAACCCGGGAGGTGGAGGTTGCAGTGAGCTGAGATGGCGCCATTGCACTCCAGCCTAGGTGACAGAGCGAGACTCTGTCTCCAAAAAAAGCCAAAAAAAAAAATATATATATATATAAAACTTAGCTGGGTGTGGTGGTGGGCACCTGTAATTCCAGCTACTTGAGAGGTTGAGGCAGGAGAATCGCTTGAACCTATGAGGTGGAAGTTGCAGTGAGCTGAGATCACGTCACTGCACTCCAGCCTGGGCTACAGAGCAAGCTCTGTCTCAGAAACAGAAAAAAAATATTGCTTCTAGAAAACTTAAAATTACATATGGGTCTCACATTCTTTGCTCACATCATATTTCTGTTGGATAGATACATATGCAGATAAGATGGGTCATTGCAAATTAATTGGGTGGAGCGGCACATAAGGTAGGGGAGAGTGGATAGAGGCCTGTGGTGTGGGGATGTAATCTTTTTTTTTTAATTATTTTTTATTATTATACTTTAAGTTCTAGGGTACATGTGCATAATGTGCAGGTTTGTTACATATGTATACTTGTGCCATGTTGCTGTGCTGCACCCATCAACTCGTCAGCACCCAACTACTTGTCATTTACATCAGGTATAACTCCCAATGCAATCTCTCCCCCCTCCCCCCTCCCCATGATAGGCCCCGGTGTGTGATGTTCCCCTTCCCGAGTCCAAGCGTTCTCATTGTTCAGTTCCCACCTATGAGTGAGAACATGCGGTGTTTGGTTTTCTGTTCTTGTGATAGTTTGCTAAGAATGATGGTTTCCAGCTGCATCCATGTCCCTACAAAGGACACAAACTCATCCTTTTTTATGGCTGCATAGTATTCCATGGTGTATATGTGCCACATTTTCTTAACCCAGTCTGTCACTGATGGACATTTGGGTTGATTCCAAGTCTTTGCTATTGTGAATAGTGCCGCAATGAACATACGTGTGCATGTGTCTTTATAGCAGCATGATTTATAATCCTTTGGGTATATACCCAGTAATGGGATGGCTGGGTCATATGGTACATCTAGTTCTAGATCCTTGAGGAATCGCCATACTGTTTTCCATAATGGTTGAACTAGTTTACAATCGGTATGGGTATGTAATCACAAAACAAATTGGAAGTCAGGAAGAAGAGACTTTTTGAGCACATCGTAGTTGACACACCAGTATTTAAAAGCCAGGTGGATTTTTCCAGCGGGCCGTGGTTGAACAGATTACCCATATCCTTGATTCAGAGGTGAGACCTGGATCAGAGGTGTGGATTTGGGAGATGTGATTTTTGCAGTTAAAGTTCTGGAGTGCATTTGAGGTTGCCTGAGGAGAGGTGCCTTGGAGTAGGCCTACAGTGTTCTCCCTTTGTGAGCTCCTTCCCAGGAGGTTTGCATCTGCATACCTGTGCCTCCTGTTCTGCTTATGTTTGCACTCTTGGGGATACCCCCTAAGTGTTTAGAGAAAATGAAGAAAACTGATTACCTCTTGGGAAAATTTCCCTTTCATCTTAGCAGATGACTGAGCTGATGTCTGGGGAGCCACGCCTAGCAGCTGTGGGTGTGATGGATGACTGAAGGGACCAGTGTGCAGCAGTGCAAGGTGTGAAGCAGTTTCATTGTGCACTGATTACTGACTTGTCTGAGTCTGGTGAGACAGGACGCCCCCACACACAAGTTACTTGAAGCAGTTTATTACTTAGAGGCAGCCAGGAATTTCAGATGCCTGGGATTCATTGTGAGCTGGTTGCTCCAGAAAGGGTCCTGGGCTCAATAGAGTCTCATCTGCACACTCTCCACTTCCACTGCTTCTCAGGGACCTCAGAAAGCAGCCTGCCCTTGATTTGATACCCCAGGGTAATTGGGCCTGCTGGGCTAAGCACTGAAGGACATCCTGTTTCCAGAGGGAGACTGGAAAGAGCCCAGGATGTTCTGGCCAGTCCCTCCTTGCCTCAGGATGGTGCATCCCCAGCACATCCTACAGTTATTCTTGTCAACTACAAGCAAAGAAGGGGGTAGAACTAAGTCCGCAGCTACCTGGAGGATTGTTCTTTGCTGGGGGAACTTGAAGTCAGGCAACATGAGTGGTACCACCTGCAGGCATGGTTTGTTTCCTGACCTGGGCTGTCTAGCACTGCAGAAAGATGAGAATGGGGATGATCCCAGATAAGAAGATGTAGGTGGCACGTCCTGAAATTGGGAAACATCCTCCACTGGCATTCTTATTTCCCATTTACATGAAAGGATACTAGAAGCTCTTCTTTTCTTAAGTCAACAATAGACTCTCTTAGGAGTGGTCTAATATTTCATTAACTGATATATTACTTTATAATTTACAAAGGGAAATTAGGAGTAATGGAATAGTGAGATCAAAAGCCCTCCATGGAGTTAATAGACCATAGCTTTGAAGGGTGAAACCAAGAGCATTTTGAACAATGATGCTTTATTTGGAATGCACAAAGCCTTCCAAGGTAAACTCCTTTGAAGGACAAAATTCATTTTGATGTTTATGTTCTGGAATGTACAGTAAAGTTCATCCTGATTACTTCATTGACATACCTCATTAACAAGAATAAAATGATAATAGTTAACATTCATCAAACACTTCATACAGGCCCTGGATAGTAAGGAGGTGCTCTCAGTCTGTCTCTTTCTGTACCTAGGTATTTAACCAGGAGCATTTCGCTTAACCTCACTGTTCCTCAGTCTTCTTATCTTTAAATTGGGGACAAAAATGGTACTTTGTTTGTAGAAATGTATTGATCACTGTCAGTAGAGAAAAATGACGAGGCAAGTCTCAATCATTTTAGGAGGTTTATTTGCCAAAGTTAAGGACACGTGCCCAGGAGACAGGTCTATACCTCTTTCCGAAGATGATTTTGAGGGCTCCAAATTTAAAGTGGAAAGGGTGGGATATTGAGAACTCCACAATTTTCATGTAAGAGGTGGGTAGGGAAAAATAGTCATTTACTCGTTTGACTCAGAGAATCTGCCCCCCCCCTTTTTTTTTTTTTAACATAAGATGACATAGACAAATGGGGTAGAGGAAAAATGCAGAGAATCTGCATCTTTACATAAAATAACAAAGGAAATGGGATAGGGGAACAATCAGATATGCATTTGTCTTTGGTGGGCAGGGGGGTGACTGCACCTGTAAAGATAAGCTATCAATTTACATTGTCATGGTGAAATCTTAGGGTGAAAGCAGAAACACCTTAGGGTGAAGGTCTTGCGGGTCACTAGGAATTTCCTTGTGGGCAAAATATGGGGGAGGCTTGTAGCGTTTCATCTTGTAGCCATATTATTTAGGAAGCAAAAAGGGGAGGCACGTTTGTGTGACTCTGTTCCCAGCTTAACTTTTCCCTTTGGCTTAATGAGTTTGGGGTCCCAAGATTTAATTTCCTTTCACACCACTAAACAAGCTAATACATGAGGCCTAGCATATTCTACACATAGCATAGAATAATTCGCAGCACAAAGTAGGGTTCAACAGATGTCGGTCATTCATTTGTGGAACATGTACAGTTGGCCTCTTTGGAAAGAGGAGAAAAGTATGTCTTGGAGAAGTGAAGTCAGAAGCTGGCAGATGAGTTGTAGCACTAGCATCAACCCAAGCATAGCCAGAATCTCAAGCTTGTGACCGAAACCACCTTGATTTAGTAAATTACATCACGTGGACCAAATCCTGCCCCTTGCCTTTCTTCGTAAGGCAAGGGAGCTAAAAGTTTTTCTTTGCATGAACATTAAAATCCTGTTGATGAGAGGAAACACTAATTTTGAATCTCCATTGAGGAAAATGTTATCCCCTCACCAAAAAATATTCACATCTCTCATTAGTCAACTTGTAATTACAAGCTATTGTAGTCAATTATTATTGTATTTGAATTTTACGAATACTAATGTAGGAACTTGTTTCCTCTCTTGTTATATAAGTAGCTACATAATATCCTTGATTCTGACTCTAGGCCTGCAAAGACTAAAATACTCTCTGGCTCTTTCAAAAAATTTTTGCATGATGCCACTCTAACCACCCTACATATTGCCTCCATTTCTGTTAGATGCTAGGGTGGTCCCTATGGAGAACCTTTTGAAACCAGAAATCTGGCCAGTGCAATTGGGGTGTAGGGGACAGAAACTGGATAGGCAAGGCAGTTGGAACCGGATGCTTACAAACGTAGGCCTGTGGGCAGTCATGGTACTGCTGCATGCAAGGCACCTGCAGAGATTTGGGTAGAAACTTGAGCCCAGCAGAAACTTGTGTACAAAAAGGCTTTAGACAGTATGTTGCTGAAGACCTCTTGTGCTAGAGAATATTGGCTAACTATGTTGAAATACTAACATTCTCCCAGATTACACTTCTCTTTCCACCTCTCAGGGGTGCGCTAAATAAAAATGTCCTTGAAGAATGTAAGCCTAGAAACTTGGCAGGACTTTTCGAAAGCAACTTTAAGTATTTTTATTTTCCCTTGAAGGAGGCTTGGAAAACTCATTTACATCACTAAGCTGTTGGGAGATAGCTGGTGGCTGGAATGAAAATCATGTCACAAATGGCTTCTGGGACATATTTAACAGGCTCAGGTAGCTGAGATGGTGTGATTGGTAGCTGAGATGGTGTGATGGGTGACAAGGAACCATGGAGATTTTGATTTTTGCCAAATAAAAATAGGCCAAAGGATAGACTTCTGGAAGGCGCTGTTGGGAAGGTGCTATTGAGGCACTCAAAACTTAGGCCTGAAAAGAACCAAGGAGAACTGCGGGCCGTGTCATCCTCTTTTATTTCACAGATGCAAAGATGGGGACTCCGAGAACTCAGGTCGTCTCTTGCCAAGCTGCTGAACAGTCAGAGGTAGACCCAGGTTCTTTGCAAACTTTCTTAATTTCATAGCCATCAAACTGCTTTCAACCTTTGTGTTTCTAAAACTGACTTAAGTTAAAACAAGTTCAGATCTCTTTGTGGCAACCCAAGTTCTCCCAAACTCTTGGCTGAAAATGTCTTGCTCATTTGGGGACTGCCCAAAGGTAATGAGACCTCTGTCGTCTCATCCCTCGCTTGATCCTGACTCCAGTGTGAGTCCTGAGTCCAGTGGGCCATGGGCCTGCCCACCCCGCCTATTTCTGACCTCCCCTTTGGAGCAGCTGAAACAGTTCAAGACTTGACTTAAACAGTAGCATATGAGCAAATGTTGAAATCTAAATCTGGGCTTTTGGCCATGCAAAACAGGGTGGGAGTTATTATTTTTTGCCAATTTGAAGTAAATGAAAATCCACTTTTTTTTGGATTGGGCGAATGAGGCAAAAAACCTCCTGTTAGGAAGACGCTTCCTTTTGCCCCTCAGTGTTTGTGTTGTATTCAGCCCTGCCACAGAATTGTCATGTTACGACATGACGAGGGCTTTATTAGAGAAAACACTGCCTGTGTAGGCCTCTGTTGGTTTGTGCCCATGGGTTTGTGTTCTTTACATGTCCTTTGCTTTCTCAGAACGTGTACTTGACCCGGGAGCATCTGTGTTGCCATGGAACCCCTTTACTTTAGCTGTTAGGCAGCAACGTTTGAATCGTTGTCCTTTCAAGGCCTTAGAAAGCCTCTGTACTGTGCAAAGTTCTTTCTACAAAGAATTGGAACACTGCATTATTTCTGCATAATTATCCAACTGGTAGTAACCCTGGGAGTCTGTAGTGTATTTATTATGTGGGGTATTATCAAGAGCAAGAATTTTCCTCTTTCAGACTTGGAAGGGATTTTTAGCAGGCACAAGAGGAAACCAGTGCCTGACGTCATTCAATGACAGCCCGTCTCACACTGTGCCTTCATGGCAGCATGGAGATGGACACTCCTGGTTGGGACTCCTGTGGATCTTTGTTCATTTATTTAAATAATTTTAACTGTATTTGATATGGGATAAATCTTTAGAAATTTATAAAACATATTAAGGAAGTTTTTCAAAAGAAATCCATTTTATGCCTCTACATTGTTTCTGTATCTGGAGGTGGTGGTATATTTTTGTGTGTATCTGTTTCTGAATGCGTGTGTGGATACAGTGCTTTTGATCTCTGCTTCTGTCATAGGCTGACACTGGGAGATGCTTGCAAGTCCACTTTACTCTTGACTTATGTCTCCAGGAAACACCCTTCTTACTTTAATTTTAAGAGTCCCTTTCCCTCCGTTCTCCTCTATCTTGTTCTTATATGGTCTTGCGTATTTCATGGTTTTGGAGGAATTTATAAACATAAAATAATGCATCCTGTTTTCCAAAGGGAAGAAGGATTACTACTTACATTTGTTGAAGGTCTCCTTGTCAGGCACTCTGACATACGGGTTGTCTAGTTTGATGTTCACAAAAGTTTGTGAGCCATTAATAACAGTAATCACCATTTTTTCAGGGAATACTACACTATGCTGTATATTGTCTTAGAGGAGTTTTGTCAGATATTCAGTTCAATGTCATAATTTATCATCTCATTTGATGAATGCTATTGGCCACTTCTTCCTGTCCTGGTAGAAACACTTTTATCCTCTGGCCCATGACACAACAGTTTCCTGGTCTTGCCTCTACCTGTCTTGTGGCTCATACTCCTCTGTGCCAGTCACTGACGACTGGACACCCTCTTTTTCTCATGCCATCATCTCTCCCTTGGCAAACTCACCTGTTCTCATATCTTTCAGGAAGGCTACAAATTGGTCTCATTGACTCACACATTTATATCTGTGGCCTAGATTTCCCCGATGGGTTCTATCGTATACTCAAGATGTCAGTCTCATCCTGGCCGTTTCAGAGACAACTCACTCAGTACATCCTAAATCAGACTCATATTTTTCTCCTCTGTATCTGGTATCTGACCTTCAACCCTGGGATATTGCAGCCACCTTCTGCCTGATTCACCCATCTCCACTCTTGCCTCACACAGTTCATTTTCCACACTGTGGCAGGCATGGTGTTTTCAAAGGCAGATCTGAATATGACGTCTTTTTATTTAAAACTCGTCACCGATCTTAGAATAAGTACCATAATGATCAAAATAATCAATCCTGGCGCAATGGCTCACGCCTATAATCCCAGCACTTTGGGAGGCTGAGGTGGGCAGATCACGAGGTCAAGAGATCGAGACCATCCTGGCCAACATGATGAAACCCTATCTCTGCTAAAAATACAAAAATTAGCTGGACATGATGGCGCGTACCTATAGTCCCAGCTACTCAGGAGACTGAGGCAGGAGAATCGCTGGAACTCTGGAGGTGGAGGTTGCAGTGAGCCAAGATCGTGCCACTGCACTCCAGCCTGGTGACAGAGTGAGACTCCGTGTCATAAAACAACCCCCCCGCCAAAAAAAATAAAGGGAAAAACCAACCAACCAAACAAAAAACCCGCAAAAAACAAAATAATCAATCCTGACCCACACAGCCCTGGTCATTTTGACCCCAGCCTTCTTGTCCAGCTTCATTGCCTATCGTGGTTTTCCTTCTCTCTGCAACACCTGGCCCACTTGTTTTATTTACCATGTGCCTTCTCTCCTAGGAGTCTTTGCAAATGATGTGCTCTTTGTCGAGAATGATTTTCCTCTTCCCTCTTTGCCTTGTTGGCCTCTACTTAGATTCCCTCTTAGACTTAATGTTAAGTCATTACCTCTTGAATATGTTCGTATTGTATCTTCAGCTTCTCCAGTTACTTACCCAAGTTGTAATTTTACATTTATTCTTAGGATTAATTTTTTCATTAAGGCTTATATCTTCTACTCGACCAGAAGCTCCATGAAGGTAGGGATACTATCGGGAATTTCTAACCAGAGTTTTCCTACTATCTAGCTAATGCTTGGCAAATAGCAAGCACTCAATAGGTATTTATTGAGTTAATCTCTGTTTTACAGATGAATTAATTCATTTTACAAATGAATTAATCTGTTTTACAGATGAGCAAGCTGAGGCTTAAAGAGGTTCACTCAACACTCAGGTTTCTTAGACATGCATTGTTTAGTTGTAAATATAAAAAATCCAAAGCAAAGGAAAAAAAAAGGTACACAGGGTAATTATGCAGAATGCAAGGGGAGGAGTTATAGGTAAGCCTTACAATGGACTTGAACCAAGACGAAAAATCTCTCGGCCACCTGGAGGGAGGCTTAGTGGGTCTCTGTCCTTTCCCTCTGCTCCTGTTCTTCAGCTCTTTCTCTTCCTCTGTGGGTGGGACTCTCATCTTTGTTTCTTTATGTTTGTCTTCACAGTTCTGCTTGGTTGAAATGGCCTTAAAGCCCTGTTACGCTCAAAGGAGCCACTGATCCAAGAGTCACCAGGAAGAGTGCAGAAAAGTTATCGTCCAATTCAATTCCTGCGAGAGAGAGAGAGAATTGGCTTGATATTGCCTCTGAATCATTTCTGCCTATTAGGTGTCAATCCCAGACCCACTCCATATCCAGTCTGCCCTGAGGGAGCCAGAGCCTCCTGGTTCCGCTCTTGAGAATGGGTTTGTTGAGGTGGTAGTCGTGGCTGCGCAGCCATCCCTGAGGCATCTTCTGTCTCAAGGTCATGGGGTTGTCAGGTGGCAGAGCTGGAATGGGAAGTTCATGGTCTTTATATCCTTCCTCACTATATGTCTCCCCAGTTCAAGCAGATCCCTGTCTAATTCACTGGTGAACATTGAAGTCCCCAGTGAAACCTGTGCTTCGATTTAGAACAGTCGTAACTACCAGTTGTAAACACTCCTTTTTTGCCAGTCATTCTAAATGCATTTAAATGCTTTCTGTCATTAGACTTAAAATAACCCAGGGAAGTGTAGGTACTGTTTTTATATCCCTTTTGTCAGATGAGAAAACTGAGAATAAAAGAAAGATAATTTGCTGAAAAAATTTGGCTAACTCTAAACCTTGTAGTTGCAAATAAAACGTCAGCCTTGCCTGAGAGTTTTTTACAAAGGGAGAGCCTCAGACCCCACCTGAGAACAAGTGGGTCAGAATTAGCATTTCTACCAGACCTCCAGCTGACCCGTCTGCATATTCCAGGTGGAAGAGCACTGGGTTAGAATTCCTGGGGTCAGATTCTAATTGTGATCCGAGTGAGACTGTCACGGGGAAGATGTCTGACATCATATCATCCCCTTTCACTCATCTGTAGAAAGGTGATAAAGAGGAATACGAACAAATGCACGCAAAAGTATCTAGTGCCTAGCACATGTTCTTAAAGGGAAAGTTGAGTCAGTAAAGCACATTTAGAGAAAAACTCAGAGTCACGCTGTGGAATATGTAAGTCCTTGGTAAAAATGAATATTGTTTTAGCTTAGATATGGCTCAAAGCGATTGGACAGCATAGGCATTTCAAAATATATTCTCCTTGTATTCTTGCTTTTGAGGGTGTCAGACTCTGGAATACTGACAACAGAATATTTTCCATTCATCCAAATTTAACTTATAGTAAATAAACTTTCCACTGGTTCTTCTGAAAGTTGTACACACAAACTCACACGTGTGTGCATGCACAGACACACACACACCACAGAACATCCTGTTAAAGGAAAAATACCAGTTTCTTGCTTCCGGTACAGAGGCCTCCCCTGTTTCTTAGAAATCAAAGGCCTGTGTTGTAGGCCTGGCCATATAGCAAAACACAGCTGTCTCATGTTGTGGGTGTGTGGGAGCAGTCATCAAAGCCGGTAGCTGTGGAACAGGTGGGATCACTTTGGCTACAAACAGTAGTTGGGCTTGCAGACTTCAACACAGTGGGGCTTTTCTGGCGACCTTACCTGGCATCCTGGGTTGGGCAGTGGCAGCACAGTTGTTGCCTAGCTGAAGGTGTAGGTCCCTCTCTGATTTTCTTGGCTTTGCCCCTTAGACACAGTTGCTGTCACACAATTGTGTTCAGGAGAAAGTCAGGAAAGGAAATTTTATACCCTTTTTATCAAGAAGAAAACGTTGCTCCCCAAACCCTGCGCCTCCTTTCTCCTTTGTCCCATTGCGGTCCTCTGGTTAGGTCTGGTCACAGTCTTAAGAGCTCTCTACTGGTACCTGACAAAATTGGGGATTGGTTAGTGGAGAAGGGTAGATGAGATAGATAGAGAGGTGACAGAGAGATGAAAGACACAACAGCACCCACAGACAGGGAGATTCCTTTGTACTTGATATAGTATAATCTCTAAGCATTTTAGTCAGGGTTCTCCAGAGAAACAACCAGTAGGATCCATCTATCTATATGTCATCTGTCTATCTATCATCTGTCTATCATCTATCTATCTATCATCTATTTATCATCTGTCTATCATCTATCTATTATCAGTCTATCATCTATTATCTATCGTCTATCTATAATCTATTTATCATCTGTTATCTATCATCTATTTTCTATCATTATCTGTCTTCATCTGTCTATTATCTATCATTATCTATCTGTCTATCTATTGATCGATTGATCGACATATAGAAGGAGCTTTACTCTGAGGTATTGGCTCGTGTGCCTGTGGAGGCTGGGAAGTCCCACAATCTGCCATCTGGGAGTTGGAGGCCCAGGAAAGCTGGCCGTGTCAGTCAAAGGCCTGAGAACCAGGAATCCTAATGGAGTAACTCCCGGTCCAAAGGCAGGAGAAGACGTGCGTGTCTGAGCCCGAGCAGCCAGGCACAGAGTGAGAATTAAATTCCATCTTCTCCCTTTTGTTCATTTCAGGCCCTCCCGTAGTTGGATGGCGCCCACCCACATGAGGAGGGCCACCTGCTTTACTCAGTCACCAATTCGAAGGCTGATCTTTTCCAGGAACACCCTCACAGACATGCCCAGAAATAAAGTTTTACTGGTTATCTGGGCATCCCGTGGTCCAGTCCAGTTGACCGTAGAATTAACCATAACACCAGGTTTGGGATGAATCCAAAATAGTAGAACAGAAAGGATAATTGATGCTGTATTTACTACTGTCATAACATACATATATGGGAGTACTCAGAACAGAATTAATAATTTATATTTAATTCAATCAAGTTTTAGACTCCTCTTCATCTTCTGTTTTCATAACTGTGCCTCATTCAGGATAAATCTCTTAATAAGTCATAAGCTGAGAATATTGACGTTTGACTGTGGCAAGTAACTAAGGTATATTTATTCACCTGGTTTTGGAACTTTCTTTGATCTTGATGATATCAAGGAACAGCCACTATCTCTTTTGTTTAGAGCTGGAGTTTAAGTGGTGTTTTAAAGCCAGAACCAGTAATCAAGGTGAGAAGTGACTAAAGGAGCCAGATTGTGGGTTTTTTTTTTTTTTTTTTTTTGAGAGGGAGTCTCGCTCTGTCGCCCAGGCTGGAGTGCAGTGATGTGATCTCGGCTCACTGCAAGCTCCGCCTTCCGGGTTCCCGCCATTCTCCCGCCTCAGCCTCCTGAGTAGCTGGGACTACAGGCACCCGCCACCACGCTCGGCTAATTTTTTTGTATTTTTAGTAGATACGGAGTTTCACCATGTTAGCCAGGAGGGTCTAAATCTCCTGACCTCATGATCCACCCGCCTCGGCCTTCCAAAGTGCTGGGATTACAGGCATGAGCCACTGTGCCTGGCAGAGCCAGATTGTTAATTCAGCCTGAAATAGATTCATGCACAAGGACCTTGTATTTATTAGGCTTTATTGGCCTTGCTGCTAAGCCCTACAAAAATGTTAAATACAGAAGTGAGACTGTAATATTATAATTAATAAATGTTTAATTAAGAGTCTCTAAACTATCCTCAACTCATCATGTAACATTTGTATATAATTATATTTAAAGTGAGCTGTGCATCATTTTAATGTGATATCCTATGGCATAAGGCTTCTAAAAGTAAGATATGCAAGGCTAATGAAGATGTTACAATGACCCCATTACACTGTTTCATAAAAAAGAGCCTTATTTTACTTTATATTAGCTGCTCCATTAGCGCTTTGGACATAAGAGTTGTTTGGCATGCTTTGCAAATGGTAAGGAGGCCTGAAGACTGCAGACATAAATGAAGGGAAGTTGCCAGAGAGCCTTGTATTTCAGCCTAGTGGAGCAGGCTCTTGGGATTGCTCTTCCTGTTGGATCAGTGGAAACCCAGGGACCCCTAGGGGGTGAGATGACTCCCTGGTGGTAAGGCAGTGGGAGAGAACTGGGGTCCTCCTCAGTTTTCACTGCTCTCTGACCACCTGGTGGATAGTGCTTGTATTTAATTGTGCTATGAATAGATTATCATAAAAATCTTAAGATAGTGTGACACAAATTGTATGATTTCACTTATGGGAAGTACCAAAAATAGGCAAATTCATAGAGACAAAAAGTAGATACAAGTTACTAGGGGCTAAGTGGAGGGGGAAAAGGAAAGTTACTGGTTTACGGATACAGAGCTTCTGTTTGGGGTGACGGCAAATTTTGGAAGTAGTAGTGATCTTGCATAATTTTGTGAATGTGATGAATACCACTGGATGGCTAGAATCACGTTTTGTTATATATGTTTTACCAAAATTTTTAAAAAGAAAGAAATACAAAGGAAAAGAAACCACAGTGGAATATTTTACTCAGTGACGATCTTATTAACAGCACCATAAGTGGTTTGCAGGGCCTTTGCTATTCTCCTTTGGAACCAGAGAAGATTGGGTTGGTTTTTCCTTTGCTTTCCAAGAGGATTAATCTTTACTTCCCTTTTCTTTAACACAGAAAGACTCATCACTCAAGCCCAATTTCTCTTTCAAACCTTAGAGCACAGGGCATGGATTCTGGCCCATGTCTGTCATTTAGTGTTGCTGGGCCAAGGGGAGCCAGCCAAAGGAATCACACAGGTGCCAGGCCACATTTGACTCTAAATGGCATATGTGGTTTCTGAGTACCCAGCTCACTGATCCCAAGGGATTTAATTTGGAAATAGGCGGTTCTGTGCCTCTGGATTCAAAAATAAACCTGAGGTTCCTAAATAAACTGGAGCTGCTCATCAAAATCCGAGCGATGGCAGCTTCTTGTAGGTGAGGCCACGTGTGAAGCCTTTTGGGCGTTTGGAATTAAACCCACATTGAATAGTGTCCAAGTAAGATTCATTTTATAGAGAATTATTTTCTCCTCTCATACTGAGGTTGCTTTTCTAGTCTATGGAGTCTCATACATCAGTCAAATTTGTGTGTGCCCATGAAAGCATCCAGAGTTCTGGCAGTTACCGTGGTAAGCCAGGAGCATGCACTCTGTAGCTGGGCTGTTAGTGTCAAGTCCCGGGTGCTTTCTGTGGAGCCATGTGATCGCCACAAGGTACTCAACTCATCATGAGTCGTCACAGGAATCACATCAGTTAATACAAGTAATGTGCCTGGCAGAGATTAAGTGCACAATCAATATGAACCATTATTACCACTAATAGCAGTAGTACGTTCGTTTGTTTAGACACTGTATAAGAAGCAAGTTACATTTTGGGGAGAAGAATGCACAGGAACATAAAAGATGGAAACTAAGAACATATCAGGAAGACTTGAAGCATTTTCTAGAGACTGTTGAGAGGAGATACGTGTCTGAAATAACTGGAAACTCTTCAACCAATTCCATTCGGTTTAATCTAAAGTCAGCTTATGAAGGAGTTATGGTCCCATTCAGATAACGTAACCATTTGAAGACTAAGCGTCATGGAGCTCACAGTGAAAAATAATAATGTGATAGAATCTCACAACTGTGTGCATATATACGGATGTGCACATGTATCTGTATGAGTGTGTGTGTGCTTTGTTTAAAAAGGTCCCTGAACATGTGGTACAATTTCTTTATACTACGTTTATAATTTATAAATGGAGAAATGACATCAGAGAACTGACGTGACTTGCCCTGAGTAATATTCTCTAAAAACAATCCTAAAATCTCTTACAGAAGACCGTTTTCACTATTCTATGGATAGTTTGTGTGACAGCAACTCCGTCTAAGGGGCAAAGCCAAGACCGTTTTCACTATTCTATTCCACATGATCGATGAACAAGGGACAAAAAAATTATTTTGCCAAGTTCCTGAGAGGTGAGAATATACCTAGTATTTGATGAAGCACAACATCTGTAAAACAAACAAAAAAGACAAAGAAGATTAGTGGAGTTAGGGCAAAGATTTGTAGCATGTGTGTAATTGCTTTGGCAATAAAACACCTGGAGGCATGATTGATTACTCTGTGCATTGATGTTAAGAATCAGAATCAGTACCGAATAGTGTAAGGCCAGGCACCATTTAGCAATGCACATTAAGTGTTATGTGTTTCTTTTTACTTTGCTTGGGAATGAACTGTCTCTACTCATTGTGATTTCATGCAGAATCCAGTTACATGCAATCATTTTCATTGTTTGAACCTACACTTACGGCATGATTGTTAGGTACATGCCTCAACACTAGCATTATAAGCACATTGAAGGCATCTTACAAATATTTGTACCTTCCCTTGGACCTAGACAATATCTTGCATATTGTATTTACTCAATAATACTTTGTGAATGCACAATGAATGAACATGCAGTAAACAACCTTTGAGAACAGGTTGATCCATACAGTTATAGGCAGTTGATCCTTAATAGCGTCTACCTGAATGACCTTAATACTTAATATTTATTCTTGTTCTTGCTGATTCCTATTGACCTTACTGATTCTGCTTAAGTAGGGTGAGATTTCTTTTAAAAATGCTATAATAATTAGTTAAAATGCTTATCTTGATAATTGACAGTAGCCAAAATAATTTAACTTATAGTTCAATTTAACTTATAGTTCAACTATAATTTAACTTATAGTTCAAAGCCAATTAACTTTCAACTGTAAGTTAAAAAATACATAAATCAAGTGATGCTTGGAAACTAGTTCCCTCAACCACTACAAAAAGGAGGAAGCATTCAGAAATACACATGGTTCCAGATTGACCAGCCTCCCGGGCTCCCAACAGCTCATGCATGTATCTCTGTCTCAGAGTTCTTTCCTACCTGCTGAATTAATTTCTTTTCAGGTGCAACTTCCCAACCAGATAATAGACTGCTTAAGTGAATTATGAAATTCAGAAGCATGTTTATTACACATATCAAGTATGAGGAATAATAATAAAATGCAAAACTGTGTGCCCACGACCCCGCTTAAAGAATGGAATGTTAGCAGTCTCTTTCAACTCCCCTCTGTTCTTCTGCAATTTTGTTGTCCCTACTGGGACTTCTCCATCATGGTTTTGTTGTGCTCGTTCCAGTTTTGCTACTTACATATGTATTATAATATTAATGTTGCAAGTTTGGAGTCTAATGCAAGTTTCTCATACTGTATTCTTTTTAGTTATCAAAGAATTTTATATTATATATATTTAAAGTGTACAATATGATGTTTCATTATATATGTATACACAGTGTAGTGATTACTAGGGTCAAGTAAATTAACATATCCATTATCTCACATATTTCCTTTTTTTGTGGTAAGAATTTCTAAAGCAAAGAGTTTTAAACTAAAGAGTTAAGAGATATAAGGAGTTCTGAAGTAAAGAGTTCAATACAATATTATTAACTGTAGTCCACACACTGTGGTTAGATCTCTAGACTTCATCTGCTGTAACTGCATCTTTGTACCTCTTAACCTCTATCTATTCCTTCTTCCTCCACTTTTGTTAACCATGTTTCTACTCTGTGTTGCTATGTATTATTATTTTTAAGATTCTGCATATAAGTGAGATCATGCGGCATTGTCTTTCTCTGTATGGGTTATTTCATTAAATAATGTCCTCTGGATTCATACATGTTGTTGCAAATGTTAAGATCCCCTTCTTTTTTAAGGCCGAATCATATTCCATTGTATAAATGCATACCACATCTTCTTTATGCATTCATCCATTGATGGATATTTAGGTTGTTTCCGTATCTTGACTATTGTCAATAGCTGCAATGAACATAGGAATGCAAATATCTTTACTAGGAGGTGATTTCATTTCCTTTGGGTATATACCCAGCAGGGACTACTGTGTCATGTAGCAGACCTATTTTTAATTTCTTTAGGAATCACCATGCAATTTTTTTGCAGTGGCTGCACCAATCTGTATTCCTAGCAAGACTGTACAGGGGTTCCCTTTACTTCTCACCCTCACCAACACTTAAACTTTTCTGATAACAGCCATTGTAACAGGTATGAGATGTTATCTCATTGCAGTTTTGATTTGCATTTAACTGATCACAAAAGATCCCAAGTAGCCGAAACAACCTTGAGAAAGACAAATAAAGTTGGAGGCATCACATTTCCTGATTTCAAATTATATTACAAAGCAATAGTAATCAAAACAGTATGATACTAGCATAAAAGCAGATACATAAGCCAATGGAATATAATAGAGCCTAGAAATAAATCCAAGCCTAACCAGTCAACTAATCTTGGAAAATATAATGCAGATAAGAATAGTCTCTTCAATAAATGCTGCTGGGAAAATTGGATATTAACCTGCAAAAGAATGAATCTGAGCCTTATCTTACACCACAAACAAATATCAGCTCAGAATGGATTAAATACTTAAATTTAAGATGTGAAAATGTAACATTCTTAGAATAAAATATAGGGGAAAATCTCCTTGACATTGGCTCCAGCAATGATTTCATGGGTATGACTCCAAAAGCACAGGCAATAAAAGGAAGAATTAACAGTGGGGTTACATGAAACTAAAAAGCTGTGTACACCAAAGGAAGCAGTCAACAGAAGGAGAAGACAGCTAATGGAATGGGAGAAAATATTTGCAGACATTATGTCAGATAAAGGATTGATATCCAAAATATATAACGAACTTATGTAACTCAATGGCAAAAACAACAACAAAAATAAAAACAAAAAACCTGATTATAAAATCAGTAAGTGACCTAAACAAACGTTTCTCCAAAGAAAACAGAAAAATAGCCAACAGGTATATGAAAAGGTGCTCAATATCGTGATGTACTATTTTATACTTCACTTTTTTTAGTTGGCATTATATTCATGAGAATTGCCCATGTTGAAGCCTGTAGCTATAGTTCTTTCATTTTCATTACTTTTAGCAATTGCTTGCCTGTCTGTCTTCTTCCCTCCCTGTATCTCTCTCCCTCAGTCTCTCTCTCCATCCATTCTTCTGCTCCTCCCTTCCCCTCTTCCTTCATCCCTTTCCCTTCCCCCTTCCCTCTTCCTTTCACACGTATTTATTGCATTCTTTCCATGTGCCAGACACTATTCTAGGTTCTGAGGACAGACACAGTAGTAAATAAAACAACGTGAAAATCCCTGCCTTCATGGGACTTAAGTTCCAGGTGGAGACACAGATGTTAAACAAAATTATTGCAGTATTCATACATTAACCATTACGAATTGTTATGCAGAAAGTAAGAGTGAAAAGGGATTAGTGGAGGCTGGTATACAGGGATGGCTTTCAACATTAGAAAGGATGGTTGGGGAATATAGAGGAACTTATTTATCTTTTCTTCTGCTGATAGACACTTAGTTGTTTCCTTCTGGGGCTATCATGAACAATGCTTTCATATGTCTTCTGCTGGAAAGGTGCAGCAGTATCTCTGAGGTGTATGTTCCTAGGAGTGGAATTTTTGAATTTCCTAGAAAAAGCCAAGTTGTTTTTCAGTGATAATGATTTATTCCTCTTTGCATCTTCAGGACTTAGTATAGTGCTTGGCACCAAGTTGGGCTAACACTTGCTTAAGCAAGTGGAACTTTGTTGTAGAAACGAGAATAGAGGCTGGCACTCTATACCTACTTCATCACATTAATTGTGCTCTGCTATTTATACATTGACCTTGCATGGAAAGCAGAAACCAGCCTTTCATTTATTTTCTGTGCAAAAGTTCTCTTAGGAAATGCCTTCTGACATTTGTTGAGTTCATGCTGACTGTGACCACTGGGGCTGCTAAAGCGTCTTTCTCAGTAGAGGAACACTGGAGGTAGCGTCTAGCTGTTTATTGCAAGTATTTCTCACTCTCCTGTGTGAAATGATCCTCAAGGAAGCCGAGTTCTCTTTAGAGGATGTCTTCCCTCCTTTCTTCTCTGCTTCTGGCTCCTAATGCTTGCCTGAAGAGCTTGCCCTTTCCAGGTTCCTCTGTGGAGTCAGAAGTCTCCACTTGAACTTGCCCCTTTGAAAGTTCCTGTTGGGCTGATGTTTTGGCAAGCAGAATGTTGCACTTAAAATTGATCCCTCCTTGCTTGTAGAAAATGCATCTAAGGTACTTAGGGAATTATTTGGGCTAGAGAAGGCTTGATGCCTCGTAAAATGAACCTCTGGGCTGAAATACTGTTGAAATACGTCAAGCTCCAGAGTTGTGCCTTTACTTTCTAAATATTTCAAATAAAAATGGGTGCTTGTATCCAGTCACGTTGTATATGAGTGTCTCACCAGGTTTTCAGATGTCCAGCCTCAGCATTGAAAATAAATTCATGTCTTATGAAGCCCTTTTATCATTGGAAACCATTCTTCCTGGTTCACACATGTAACAGATGATTTGGGAGTGTGTTTTCTGCAGTCCTTCTTTCTGGTATATACTGAACCATTTAGTTACCAGCTAACTTTATTAAAAATTAGGATAAACTATTCTTGCTAACAAAGGGCTCTTGAGTGTCTATTATGAGATTCCTATTTCCCTTTCTCCTCCATTATTAAAAAATTCATAATTTACATTGGTGTCATATTAATGCAAAACAACAGAACAGGTTTTATGATTTTTGCCATTTTAGTATAGTTATCCTTACATTTTGTTTCTAGCTTTTAAAAATAATTTTTGCCATCAGTTGAGTGGATAGGCCAATTACGATGTCAGTAATATCTATGTGTGTGTGTGTACAATATGTTTAGTCAACCCCATTCTAGATTTTATCAAACTAGACAGTAAAACTAAATGGCAGTGTTCATGAGATTTATTGAGTAAATGTATTTCAAGTAGATATACATACCCAATATTAGCAATAACAGGAAATGAAAAAGGAGTCAAAAAGAAAAAAAAAACCAACAACAAAATCTTGGACTGCAGTTCAGTAAAGAAAGAAAATCTTATTTATTATTTAACTGCTCTGTGATTTCAGCTTCTTCTTCTCTCCTCTTAGTTGGAATCTGGTCCAGTGTCCCGGATGCCAAATGACTTTCAGGAAGGTTTCTGACGCTAAATCCACAGAAGTCCATTTAGCCAGAGTTGTGTGGATGGATATACAATTTTGTGCACAATATGCCTGAAACACGTTCAAAATGTTATGAGGTTTGCTATTTTGGCTCCTGCACTAATGATGCACAGCACTGATATTAAAAGCTCCACTAACAGTTATGTGGTTTTTGTTTTAAAATGAATAAAACATTTTACATCGTACAGCTAGTAAAAATACTGCAATGTATTTGTGTGTCTTTTTTTAAAATATTAAGATAAGGTTTTAGAATAGTAAATAAAACCAAACATTTATAGGTGTTTTCAATATGCTGCTATTAAAATAACAGTAATAAAAGTAGATTTTCCTATTTTAGAAAGAAAAAGGCATATGATCATTCCCACTGAAATGAATGGCAGTTGGCTGCATTTTCCTGTCTTTCTGATACAATTTTTCCATGCCATAAAAATATGATTAGCTTGTGCTTAAAAAAAGTTTGTCAAGTCTCCGTGAAGAAAATATCCATCGAAACCTAGACTGTTTCTAACATAACACCATGTTTTTACAGTAAAAATGTGAGGAAAGGAAATACTCAAATGAAAGGAAACCTTCATCCTCATTCAGCCAAACTCACTCACGGTTGGGTTCTAAGTATTTGTTAAAGGAGAAAAGAGAAAATGGGGTCTTTGTTAGAGACCCTCCAGGTCATGTCGTATTAGTCAGGGTTCTCTGGAGAAACAGAACCAATAGGAGATATATATATATGAAACATATATAATAAAACTAGGATATATATAATCCTCTCTATGTGTTTATTCTTCATTATAATTCTTTATATATATAAATTTATAATTGTGCCAATTTCTTACAATAAATCTTGCTGTCTCTCTCTCCCTCTCTCTTTCTCTCTCTCACATTACATATATATATGTGTGTGTATATATATTGCACAATTATGGAGGCTAAGGCCCAATATCTCCAGTCAGCCTGAAACCCAGGAGAGCCGGTAGTTTTAGTTGGAAAGGCCAACAGACTTGAGACCCAGGAAGAGCCAATGTTTCAGTTCAAGCGTGAAGGCCCGAAAGGCCTAGTGTCTCAGTTTAAGATAGTCAAGCAAGAGGAGTTTCTTTTAGTCACAGGAAGCTCAGTCTTTTTCTTCTATTCTGGCCTTCAACTCATTGGTTGAGGGTGACCCATGTGAGGGACGACAGTCTACTTACTCAGTCTACTGATTCAAATGTGAATCTCATCCAAAAACATCCTCACAGGAACATCCACATAATGTCGGACCAAACCCCAGGGCACTCCATGGCCCAATATGTGACATAAAGTGAATCATCACACATGTAAAAAAAAGCTTTCCTTTTTTTTTTTTTTAAAGGATAGGAAGAATAAAACATAGACGACAGGAGATTAATGACATTTACAGGAGTCTGTCCTGGAAAATTCACATCTCTTCTAAGTCCTGTATTGAAAATAGATAAAAGATGGAGGAAAATGCTTTAGAGATTAGACACTTTCAGGTTTTAGAGAGAGAAGAGGGTGGGGTTCAAGCTTGCTGTTGTCTTGAAAGACAATTTGGACAGGCATAGGACTGAAATTGAGTGGGCTTTTCCCGGCCTGTGCTCCGCTGCCTTTTTTATTGGAGCTTAAGTAGTAAAACTGGACAACCTGCCTTTCAATTATAAGTTCGGCTGGCAAAGAAGCACTGTCTTCTTCTGTTGTATTTAGGCAAGCCAACTTAAGAATACCAAACAATAGTTGAGTAATTTTCCCCAAGGATGTCTGTAAAGCATTTAATTCAGTTCAGTCAACTTGAGTAACTACCACGTGCAGTGCACTGAGCTAGGCGTGATTGCAGGGGACATGACTCAGAGCAGACACTGGGAGAAAAGGACCTTGTCTTTTTTAATGTGAAAATGAATTTTGGGGCCTAAACTCCATTTCCAACACCAGAAATTACACATTTCATACAAGAAGCAACTTTTTGAGAAGCATATTTTATCGCAAATGAATAAATAATACTAAAAGCATTTGAAAAAGCAGATGATTACTTTTCTGCAACCTTTGAAAGATTCAGATGGCACAGACTTCTTAACCTGAGTTGTGTGAAATGCAGCGTCCTACATTGTATTTAATGCCCTTCTGGACCTATTTATGGTGACTTGCCTTCCTGTTGGGGACTTGCAAATCACTTTTGAAATAAAATGTTGCATTTGTACCTGTAGAAAGATTGTCAGTGAAGGTTTATTGCAGAGCCATTTATTCCTCCAAGTTAGACAGTGAGTCACACAGGGTTCTTTCAGTGGGGGATCTGAGAGAACAATCATTTTTGTCAAAGGGATGTGCATCTACGACTGCTTATCTGCTTCATATAATATTACCACACTCACAACAATTCTGGACCTGATGCACTGGGAGGGCACCAGCACCCTGAATTTTAACTCTCCTAAGCAGCTCATCAGCATCATTCACTGGAATTTTTTTTCCTACAGACCACCAAAAGACATTTTTAGACATGTTTCATTCATATTTGGGCAAACCACCTAATTTTCCTGGCCCCTGTTTCCTGATGTGTAAGATGAAGGGAGTTATTTTAGTACTCATTAACTTCCCTTCCAATCCTATGCTATGATTTTGTAGATAATTAATGACAGCTGTACTTCTAGATTTCTACTTAGGTCATAAATTTTAGCAATATAAAAAGATATTTGTTTTTTTCTTCCAAGCTATAGAGTAGAATATTACATATTTTTGAAATTTTTCATTTCTCTGCCTATATTCTTCTTCAAAGTGAAACAGTGTCAGTTGAATTAATAATTGGAAGAGCGGATGTCTGCTTGCACATCAGCATTCAGTGACCGTTACTTGGGAATCTAGATAATTTTCACTGAGAACCTTTTACCCTTAAGCCTGTCTGTTTGTTCTTATTGTGAGAATTGTGCTTTTCTGCTGAATATACAATGAGCAAGTCTGAGATAAAGGAGGTAGCCAGGGTCTGTGACTGTTCAGCTTTACGCAAGGTACGGACCTGGGCCACCTCAGCCTGTAGCAGCCTGCGTGTGTGCCAGCATTAACAGAAGTACCTTCCAGCGTGGTTTTCTGTAGCTCCACACATGCCTCAGCTGGGAATTGGGAGCCCAGTTGCCCCTTAGCTGACTGAACTGTGTGTGCTGGTTCCTCTTCTGGTTTATAACTATACTTTAATTTTTATGAATTGAAACTGTGTCTCATGCCTGTAATCCCAGCACTTTGGGAGGCCAGGGCAGGCAGATCACCTGAGGTTGGGAGTTCGAGACCAGCCTGACCAACATGGAGAAACCCTGTCTCTACTAAAAATACAAAATTAGCCAGGCATGGTGGCGTATGCCTGTAATACCAGCTACTCGGGAGGCTGAGGCAGGAGAATCCTTGAACCTGGGAGACGGAGGTTGCAGTGAGCCGAGATCACGCCATTGCACTCCAACCTGGGCAACAGAGCAAGATTCTGTCTCAGAAAAAAAAAAAAGAAACTTTAAAATGTCATTGTCTGAGCAGCTAAACATCCATATTCTACAACTGGATTCTGAAATCATAAAACCTAACCAAGAATTTGACTCTGCCCTTTAAATTTTTTTATTATTATTTTCTCAACAATGCTTCCTCACTAGCAAAAAAGAAACTACGATAAATAGCCTCAGTCATCCTTTCTTTAAAATTATACTAGCAACAATGAAAGGGGCTTTTGTTGGGAATCTCCAAAAACTTCTAAACCTTGACCCTCCAGGGTCCTGGGAAAATGAAGAGATGTAGGATGTCAAAAGATGAAGGTGTTTGCTTTAAGGCAGGCAGGTGGAAATAGAGTTATAGAAGTGATTTGAATCCAGTGACTTTTCCCTTTTACAAATGTGTAAACTAAAATGATTTGACCAAGTGAGAGACATTTTTTTGGAAAATATTTTCCCAAGAAAATATCATTGTTTAATGAATTTAAATCACTGTTTAAATTCATAGGAGTTGGTAGCCTGGCATTGTTGAGCAGATGACATTTTGACAGAGTTGCTGTGGGTGGGTCTGGAGTTGCCCTGGGTCCACCTCAATGCCATAAGGGAAGAGTGCTTGGAGCCTTTTGGGTGAGGTATTGTCAGTCACTGGTGGACATGTGCCTTCTCCATGATGCTTGCTCCCATTGCAGAGGGGTTCAGCCGTGCCGTCACAGATGCCAGTGCCCTCATGGAGGGCAGATAAAGTGACTGAGTGCATCATCTGGGTGGCAGTGGGGTGGTTCAGACTGTGGCAGACTAGCCTGCACACGCCCCATTTCTTACCCAGTTATTAACACACAGAATTAGCCCAGAATTATCAGAGCTTCCAGGTTCCAATTTTTCAAGCAGGTCTATTAATCTGTATCTGTATGTGAAATATCTAACCCTTAAATATTTAATTTTTTAAAAGACATCCATTGGGTTTAACCAAAAGTGTCTGTAAGTCACCAGGTTTTTGACTTTGGGTATCAGAGCTCCTGGGTCCACCCAAAAGCCATGAGCATTTACCGTATCTGAGTATATTTGGCGTAGTCATTTAATCTTCCTGAGGCTTAGTTTTTGTTTTTCAGAGTCGAAATAATGGTACTTGCTCTAGAAAATTAGGAGGACAAAGTCAGAGAGGGAAAATGGAAACGATTTGTAATTGCAAAGTCCTTTGGTAGTTTAAAATGTTACATGCAAGGATAAACCATGCTCAGGTATGGAAGAGCTTTAGTAGAAACACCCAACTCGTTTCTGCTAAAAAAAAAAAAAAACCTCTTGTTCAGGGTTCTCATCACATACTTTACAGATGTGTTCCACTGACCGAACGGTGCACTGCCCTCAAATGTTCAGGAACCCACCTAGCTCCTCCACTGAAATATCAAGCGGAGGCTACTCACCAGCAGCTCCTGTCATCTTTGACTTTGAAAAAGCAGGTTGTATCTAGATTGGGGGCCAGCAGACATAAGGGCTGGTGTGTGCCTCTGTGTGGGAATTTCGAGCCATGACTCCAGTTCTGGGCTTTGATGGGGTGGAAATGGGCCTGTGTCATGCTGGCTTTCTGTTGTGAAACATTGACTCAGAAAGCAGGTTGCTAAAAGAAGGATTAGGAAGAGGACCTGGCGGCTGCAACCTGTAGTCTGTCTTCTCCCTTCATGTCCGTGGCCAAGCAGCATAAACCATAAACTCTCCCACTGCCCCGTACTCCCCCAAGGTACCAGTATACGCCTCACCCTTTTTGACTGCTTTTCCATAGTTAAAGGAAGACCTCTCTTGATTTATGTTAAACCAGGTTTACCCCTGTAAGCATATAATTTTTCTTTGTTGGGAGGAGAATCAGGAAGTTTTGCAGGGAATATTTCTCACTCTGGATTTTAGAGAAGCCCTGCCAGATCCCAAACTCATCAGGCAAGGTTAATCACCTCCCCTTCCCCCAAATTGTGGCCTGCAGTATCTGAGCACATCTCTGTGATTGCACTTTTTTGTTTACTGCAGGTGTTTGTCGTCCATAATAGACTGTAAAATCTTCAAAGGGAGACCGTATAAATGTTATTTATTTTTAATTCTGAGGCCTAGTAAGCAGCTCAATAAATGCTGGCTCAGTTCCACTGAGAGACGCTGAGCCTTCCATGTCTTGAGTCTCAGGAGAATGTAGAGTGTCTACAAAAGCATGTACATTCCTGTTTAGAGAACTAGGGAGAGGAGGAGGCAAGGAATACAAAGTTTCAAAGAATCTTGCCAATAAGGTGGTCAAACCAGCTAAAAAAAAAACGGATTTTTTCCCTTTTTAAATGAACTTTTGAATCACAAGGAAATGATAGGTTTAGTTTGGTAAAAGAAAAGAAGGGGGAAGCTATAACAAGTCTTTTTAATGATGGTGATGTTGGCCGAAGAAGGGATTTTTATGGGAGGCATCACTCAGTTTTACAAAGGAAGGCAGCGTAGAAGTCACAGTTTGGAATTTTCTTTGTCTTTCTCAGAAAAAAAGATGTTCTTGTTAAGCAGTGACTTCTGCCAACGTCAAGCAGACAGTTTCTGTTGTCAGGGAATGTTTGGGTCACCTAATCAGATACTCTGCTTCAGCCAGTCAGTACTCAGGAGTAATGTCAGTGTGCCTCAGATCTCTGCAGAGCATGAATGTGAGGTCATTGGTACAAATTCATAGTTTATCACGTGGTCCTTGAGTTATACTATCATAAATATAGATAAGTGTTAATGAACATCTGTACCACTTCCCTCAGCTCCCCCACCAAAAACAAAAAAGGTAATAGCTGGAAACTTTTGAGTCATATAAACATATCATAAAGTTGATATATAGAACTGAGCATTGTTCTTACATTCAATATGTTGCTGAGCCAGAACAAAACCCCTAAGTTCTTCTTACTTAACTCTTTAAGACTTCTGAATGCAGTTCATTTTCCCAGAAGTCCTTTGGTAGCTTTCTATTGTCTATACCTGTCATTATTATAAATTCAAAACCATTATAAATGTCTGGCAACTCTTGCAGGTGCAAAATCCGTAATAATATATGTTTTCTAAAATTCAGAAATATTTTATGAATGAATAAACTCTGCCATTTCCAGAATGGTTTATAATATAACAGTTTTGACTTAAAAATAAATTTTAATGCCTCCACTGTAAAAGTGCAAAGGGATAAAATATGCTTTAACAATAGAAATGCTTATTAAGTAGGAATTTACCAGGTTCTATAAAATAACTTGGGTTCAACCTAATATTCAATGTAAGAGAAAGGTATTTTTTAGGATGAAATAAATGTAAATCCTAGCAGACTTTGGATATGTACTTCATTATTTTATGTAGAAATTTACAGATAGTAAGTGCAAATATTTCTGTACTATTGAAATTAGATGGACTAAAAATAAACCATTTTTAAACATTCATAAACAGTGAAGAATTGAAATAAACCAGTAGCTTCATTATTCATGGGTATACTGGACATTTATACATGAATATAGTTCTGTTTGCTTCAAGGTAATATTTCACTCTATGCTGGTATTTAATATTTAATAGAGAGAATGAGAGAGTAAGCCTGCCCATGTGAGGTGCTTGTAAGCCTGTATTAAGTGTTGCATTTGGACTGTGCGCTGGAATGTTCTGGTAGCTATCAACCTTAGGTCATTTGCTTTACATGAAATACTAGTGCTTGTTGATGTAGGCATTGGAATTATGGAAAGTAAGAAAACAACATAAAAATGAAATCGATCTATTGGAAGCATGATGGGTACTCAACTAGTTGCTCATGTCTCTTAGCCATTCTGACTTGAAATCGTTGTAGTCATTTCTGATTCTTGGCATTAGTTCTCAACCAGTGCAGTTTTGCCTTCCCGGGGACATCTGGCTATCTGGAGACATTTTTTGTTTTTACAATTGCGGGAGAAAAAGGGGGAGTGCTGCTGGCATCTGGTGTCTAGTGAGTAGAAGTCAGGGATGATGCTAAACATCCTAAAATACACAGGACAGCCTCCACAACAAAGAATCATCCAGTCTAAAATGTTACAGCTGAGAATCCCTGGATTAGAAAAAGCCAGCTCCAACACATCACATTTTGTTTCTTTCAACCTGAATTACAGAGTAGTCCAGGTTTGTCTTTAACTTATTCAGCCATGGAGATGTGTTTTCATATAAACTTACCTCTTCTTATGGACTTATTTATTTACTTTTATCGTTTGTGTTTGCTTGCTTTGTCTTTTCCTGTAAATGTGAAACAACTCTAGAGTTTGATTCTTTGATGAGCCCAACAGGGAATTGAAAATCACACGAACGAGAGTGTTTTCTTGGTTGTTTTCGGTTGTAATAGCTTTCTGTTTTTAGTGATCAGAAAAGACATATCCCTATGAGTTCTGTTGTGTTAGAGGCATAAATGGATGGCCATATTATTTTGGATTAGATATTCCTCTTCTGGTGGCTTCATATTATAAGTCTGTGATAATAAATGAATGTTCCTTTACTTTAAAACATGTTTTTGTTTCTTTGTCCTTAGTTTTTGGACTGCTTAGCAGAACATTTCAATTTCCTATGAAGAATAACTGGTAACTGTAGCTTTTTCTTACATCTTATACTTCAACTATTTTCAAGCTGGCATGCAATAATATAAGCAGAATGAAATGTATTAAGTGTGTGTTTATGTCTATTGGGAAATATGGTGTAATCTGTAGCTACTTATTCCTCTTTTGTTTTAGCACAATATGTCTGTCTCATTGCCCACTGTTCTAGGGAGCAAATAACTGTAGTTTCCACAAAGAACAAGGAACATATCAACATAGAGGTAAATTATTGGCAATTGACATTCCTGGCCTTCAAAACTACATTCTCCATTCCCTGCTTTAGTCTGCACTGTGTTTTTTTGTGTTTGATTTATATTTGTAAATGGTAAGTGAGTTTAGTGATTCATTAAATAATGTCAAAAGTAATGGTTGCCAGAGAATCTCATTCTTTTTTTTTTTTTTTTTTTTTTTTGGTCCTTAATAACTCGATGAAACCATAAAGTTTAGATGAGGTAGTTGGCCGCCTGAGGTTTGGGTCATTACCTTGAATGATCATTCCCAGGTGTTCATACATCTCATTACAACAGTGATCCGCCATTTTTCTGCTACTCCGATTATCTATGTATGTGTCTGTCTTTCCTATTATTTTGTAGCTGCTCTAAGGGAGGAGACATTTTCTGCTCCTCTTGGTATCCTGTGCATTCCCTAACACCGTGGTGTCAATATAGCGAAGATTATAATTGTTTTTAAAGTAAAAGCTGAGTTGAATTGAAAGAAAATAGTATCAATTCTTTTGCCATAAAGGCTTTATTAAACATGAAGATTCCAGTGTCCTGCGATTTTATGTGAAATCTTCTGAGAAGCAGCCTGGATAACAGTGCCTCCTAGGAGCCTGGCTTCATTTTAAACTGCCTACCATGAAATAACTTCTGACAAGCGTGGCTCACTCACTGATTCTTTATGGTCCGGTGACTAGCTGTGTCCCATCCTGAGACCTCTGGGTCAGCGTGGCCTCTGATGATGTCATCCACGGCCACGTGGTGTTAATTATCTACACCATGGTATCCGGGTTCTTCAGAGATTGGCCTCCATTGTCCCCGGGGGCAGGAGGGCATTTATTTTCTTCCCCATGTGAGTGTGAGCTTCCTGTGAGTGCCACTGTCTTATTAGAAAAGTCAGGTAATTGCAGAAAGTGTCGACGTGACAGAGAGTGAGCGCTTTCGATTTAGCTAGCTGCATTGCGTCATCGTTCATTGCGGCTTCTGGAAGGGATATGTTCTGTGGGACACAATCATTTTTAAGTAAATTAAAATATATTCTAGTTGCTTTTGTTCTGATTCCTATAATGAGTCATTACTGTTACTATATAATGCAGTGTGTGTGTGTGTGTGTGTGTGTGTGTGTGTGTGTGTGTGTGTAGGCCTTGAGGTCTAAAGATACCTTTTGATCAAATTTGTGTTCTAAAGTTGTTAAGAAAAATGAACCCAGAGGGTCTGGGTACATATTTTGCGAATGCAGTCCATTGTATTTGTCTGCCACTGTCCGTCTCCAAGGAACTCTGCCTTCCCGCTTTAATCTGTGGTCATGTTTCATCCGAACCCCATACGTTATAAAAATAATCATAGGTTATTGGGGTTGATGTCCATGTTTCCTAGCTGTAATTATACCCTTATAATCTTGTTTGTTGTGAAAAGATTGTTGCATATTGCAGACTGACATGGAACTGTTTTTCTGCAGCACCTGTGGGCTTTGTTCTTTGGATTCTGAGTCCTTGTTTATGGGATGTGTGGTCATGGATGTAACATGGGAATACAGGGCTATGCAGGTGTTTCCCTTGGCTGATAGGAAGGCCGCAGTTCGTCCAGAGAAATATAGATGTTAACTGGCCATCACCCATAACATAAAATGCTTCTTTATTATACTGGGAAAGTGCCTAGAGATATTCTTGGGAGAATAGAGAAATTTCTGCAACTTTCTGCCAAAAACAATCTTATACAAAAGAGAGGAGTGGAGAACAGTATGTGGTTCATGTTTTGAAATAACTAATGGATTTCTTGAGATGAGACATAGCAATGTATTGAAAAACAAATCCCCTTTGGGTAACAATTAGGATGTCGTTCCCAATAGGCAGAGACATGATCTCAAAGAAAAACAGTGGTGCTTTTTTCATGGCACCAAATAGCAAAAGGACATTGGGAGTCTGACAGGTAAGCCTTGTGGTTTCGTATCAGCCTGGTGGATTTTGAAACTTATGAATTTCCTTAGAGAAAGCCGCAACACACTAACGCATAGATATGGCCTCACGTGTGGTTCTGAAAGCGTGAGTGAACTAAGTAAGTGTCTGCATCCAGTGTGTTTAGTATTGGATCCCTCATGAGATTTTCGTGACCCCCTGTGATGCTACAGGGGATTCAAAACACTTTCATAACTTGAGCAGGAAATAGCCCAATCACCATGTGTTTAAAAGCAAAGTTGACACAATTCCAGTCCCTTCTGAAGCAAACACAGGTGTACTAATTCTGCAAAATAAAAATGTTAAACTTCTCTTGTCTCATCCCATGCCCCTCCAAAATAAAAGAGTTTGGTGGCTAAATTAACTGGAGATGGAATATCTTTGGATTGGGTAAGTGTTTATATATGGCTTTGTCATCCATGACGTGGAACATCTTGATGAGAAATAAATTATTTGACTGTTTTAGTCGTTTATGGATTCCAAGTGAGCCTGCATGTTTGCCATCAGATAGATACATGTAGATATACAGCCTTTGCCAACATGCATTGTTTTTTGGTGGACATTAATGTGCTATTTGGGTGAGATTTAGCAGTGTCATGTTATTTAACTTTCATCTTTCCAGATCTCTTGGTCTCGATGCCTTTAGACTTACAGGTTCCTAAACACAGGTGGGAGGTTGACAAGGTAAGGGAGGAAAGCAGTGCTGTTTTTTACCTTCATGGAAACATGAAAGAAGAGGTTTTCTACCTTCTTGCTTATTTGTAACCACATTTAAGACTTACTCCCCCAGGCAGTATTTGGCTATAGACAGTGTGGGAAGTGGATTTCTGGAGGGGAATTTGAATGTATTACTGTTGGGCTCTGTGAATAATTGGCATCCTAGAGGGACCTGGGGCGCCAGATGCTGCTTCTCCCACAGGCCATTATTTGTCCATGAGTATGTGGCTTTAGAATATAGTCCATAATTCCTTATCCAGAAAATCAGTATGTCTGAGAAGAAATAATGAAAGTTACGAAACACAGATGCTTCCCTCAACTAAACAATATTGCTTTACAAAAGTGCAAGAAATCCTCTTTCCAAATAAGACGACTCTGGTCTGTTTATCCTTGTGTGGCAGCGTGTTCTAGTTACTTTTGCCACATTCCAGACAACCTTAAAAGTTAGTGACTTAAGCAGCAGCCGTAGTTTTATGATCTCTTTCAGTTCTTGTGGGTCAAGAATTTTGGAAGGTCTTGGTAGAGTGGATCTGGGGCCAGTCAGTGGCTGGAGCTAAAAATGCCAGAATTGGACACGACCGGCTTTCCCTCTCTTTCGTCCTCCCTTTCTGGCTCTTGTTAGGGTGTCAGGCCTCTCTGTGGGGTCTTTCTGCCTGGGCTACTTGGGCTTCCTCACAGAATTACTGTCTCAGGGCCGCCAAGCTGCTTACATGGCAGGAGAAGCTTTCAAGAGTTGCTTATTCCAGTGAAGCAGCTTTGGCTTTTATGACAGGCTGGGAGGTCATGCAGTGTCACTTCTGGGCATTTCATTGGTTCCTCTAGACTGAGTGTTTGTGTCCTCCCAATTCATGTGTTTAAGCTGTAACCCCCAACAGGATAATAATAGGAGGTGGGGTCTTTGGGAGGTAATTAGCGTTAAAAACGTTCATGAGAGTGTAGCCCCCATGATGGAATCAGTGTACTTATGAGGACACCAGAGCTCCCCTCTCTCTGCTATGTGAGGATACAGCAAGAAGATGGGCTCCTGTAAACCAGGAGGAGGGCCCTCACTAAGAATCTGACCCAACGGGCACCCTGATCTTTAACTTCCAACCTCCAGTACTGCAAGAAATAAATGTTTGTTGTTTAAGCACCCCGGTCTATGGTATTTTGTTATAGCCCAAGTGAAATAAAGATGCTAGTTAGAAGTGAGTGAGGAGCCTGCCTGGATCCAGGGAGGAGAATCAGACTCCCTCTCTGGATAGGGACATGGCAAGGTCTAGGGGCCATGTGGAAGAGGGATCGTGTGTGGTCATCTTTGGTCAGTATGCCACACATTGGTTTATAATTACTTAAAAACAGAGTTTTAGTCTCTGTTCCTGGATGAGCAAACCAAGAAGCCACTCTCTTTTAGTCTTTAAACAAATCTTGCACTATTTGACTCCTTTCTTTTGTAACAGGCAGATCCCCAGGACATGCCTGCCTGGGAGAAAATATCAAAGGCAACATGAAAGTAAACCTCTGGGTTCAGGAGTGCTGAAGGTGCCGGAACAGGAAGGGAGGTGGTGAGCTTGAAGATCTCACAAGCTTCCCTCCTGGTGTGTGTTTCCAGACCGTGAAGGGTCCTGGCTGCTCATGGTCTATCTTAGTTGCCCAGGTGAGCAGAGTCATGGGCCTAGAGACTATCCCAGCAACACTGGTTGACGCATGGCTGGAAGGGGCATGGCAGTCAAAAGGTTGGAATCCTGTGATCCACTCTGAGCTGCTGGTGACCCAGCAGAGGCCTCTCTCTAGATGCAGGGATGAGGAGTTACGCCACCACCAGTCATGGTTGATGGGTTCCAGTACCTGGGGACAGATGCTGCTAGCTGATGAGTGGAGCTCACTTGCTTCCTCACAAATAATTGAGGTCACACTTAAATGGGCATCATATTTGAAGAGTTCACAAAACTCATACTGGAAGCCAGTTCAATATATTGATCCATTTTACCTTGAAGCCTACTGAGTATCACATTAGGCATGTCAAATATCATTTTTAATGATCAGATCAGCCATTCTCCTACTGACAGATTTACTGGCTATTTTTATTATGTTATTAAAAAAATCAACTGATTTCAAATGAAACCCTTTCCCAGGAACTTGAAAATACATGGAAGACTAAATTCAAATAACCACTGGCTGATGCCCACCGCCCACCCTCCATCTCCCCACCCTTCACCCCTGGGCTGTGCCACAGTCAGGCTAGTTCTGCCTTAGCCTGGTGCTGCTGCCATACAGTGCTGCTAATGTTTGCTAGTGGAACCCTCCACTTTTCTTCTGTGATGTGTTCAGCATGCTGCCTCTCAGAGAGAAAATGACCATTAAGGTCAACTAGAACCATAGCAATGGGGGAAAATTGTAGCAGATTTTGCTTGTTTTATGGAATCTTCTCTCTTTGCTGTGGAAATTTCTCCTAGAGTTGAAACACTTAAGTTCTACTCAGCAGACTGTCCTGATGCAACTGCAAGATTCTCAGGCTTTGGTCTTATAAGTTAGACTGTCTTGTCTTTTGGTCTGTCTCCTTCTTTCCCTCTTTCCCTCTGCTTGTTTATGTGCTTGCGCAAGCATTAATGGGTGCTACACAGTTGTGTGCGAATTTGTGGGGTGGGGAATATGGATGAGAGTGGGAAAGCAAGCTAGTTTCTGTCAGACACTCGGCTCCCTCCCAGAAGTCCAGACCCCACAATCTGGACATGGGCTTGCTCTGACCACATTCTTTGAACTAAAATACGTTCCAGATAGATGAAAGATTTTTTTTTTTTTTTTTTTTTTTTAAACAGCATCACACTCTGTGTCCCAGACTGGAGAGCAGTGGCATGATCTTAACTCATTGCAACCTCCATCTCCCAGGTTCAGGCGATTCTCCTGCCTCAGCCTCCTGAGTAGCTGGGATTACAGGCATGCGCCATCACGCCTGGCTAATTTTTGTGTTTTTAGTAGAGATGGGGCTTTGCCATGTTGGCCAGACTGGTCTCAAACTCCTGACCTCAAGTGATCCACCCACCTTGACCTCCCAAAATGCTGGGATTAGGATTACAGATGTGAACCACCACGCCCAGTCCAAATAGATGAAAGATTGAAATGCATGCACTGAAAATTGAAGAGGTACTAGAAGAACATAAGCAGAGACTTTTTTCTACTCTGAATGAGAGAAATCTGCCTAATATTAGGATATGCTGAATAATAGGAAACGATGGATCAATTTGATCTTCTCTGTTCTTATGTGATGGAAAAAAGGAAAGAGAAATTTCCTATATGTTCATACAAGGGTAACTACATGTATGTCACTCCATACATGTGGAGTTATGCCATCTGTGACCTTGTTTCATTCAGGAGTATCATAGACAACACTGCCATGCCAATGAGAGCATCAGGACTTCCTCGAGATGTCAGTGACAGTTTACTTGACCAGTTCCATGTTATTTTTCCTCATTTCTTCACTCATATAAATGATTAGATAAACAGCTCTGAGTATAACACCTTTAGAATGTGTGCAGTTTCTTAGGTTAAGTTCTGGGAAGTCTTAGGTCAAAGACTGCTGGGTTTACATTCAATACATGATGTGCAATTGCCCTTCGTTTCCATGCTACTAGAGGCTACCAGGTGCCTGAGCCCCCTCAGCCTACTAATGAAGTTTCAGTCAATCTTTCCAAATCTTTTATAGTCTTGCTAACAAAATAATTTTCTTTTATATTCATTGTTATCATTATCAAGACAGAATATTGGTGACTCACTGTCCTTGGCTCATTTTTTTTTTTTTTTTTTGGTGGGGATGTTGTATTAGTTTATTTTCATACTACTATAAAGAACTTCCCTGAGACTGGGAAATTTACAAAGGAAAGAGGTTTAATTGACTCACAGTTCAGTATGGCTGGAGAGGCCTCAGGAAACTTACAGTGATGGCAGAAGGGGAAGCAGGCATATCTCACATGGTGGCAGGCGAGAGAGAGAAGGGGAAACTGCCACTTATAAAACCTTCAGATCTCGCGAGAACTCACTCATTATCACAAGAACAACCTGGGGGAGGGAAACTGCCCACATGATCCAGTCACCTCTCAGTAGGTCTCTTCCTTGACACTTGGGGATTACAATTGAGATGAGATTTGGATGGGGACACAGAACCAAACCATATCATTCTGCTCCTGGCCCCTCCGAAATCTCGTCCCAACATTCCCCCAAAGTCTTAACCCATTTCAGCATTAACTCGAAAGTCCACAATCCAAAGTCTCACCTGAGACAAGGAAAGTGCCTTCTACCTACGAACTGGTAAAATAAAACACAAGTTAGTTCCTTCCGAGATACAATGGGGGCGTAAGCATTGGGTAAACATACTGGTTCCATATGGGAGAAATTGACCAAAACAAAGGGGCTGTGGTCCCTATGCAAGTCCAAAATCCATCAGTGTAGTCATTAAATCTTAAAGCTCCAAAATGATCTCCTTTGACTCTGTGTCTCACATCTGGGGCATGCTTATGTAAGGGGTGGGCTCCCACGGCCTCGGGCAGCTGCTTCATAAGCTGTCATTGAGTGCCTGCAGCATTTCCAGGTACATGATGCAAGCTGTTGGTGGATCTACCATTCTGGGCTCTGGAGGATGATGGTCCTCTTCTCACGGCTCTACTAGGCAGTGCCCCAGTGGGGACTCTGTGTGGGGGTTCAGATTCCACATTTCCCTTTCACACTGCCCTAGCCGAGGTTCTCCATGAGGGCTTCACCCCTACAGCAAACTTCTCTCTGGACATCCAGGCATTTCCATATATCCTCTGAAATCTAAGCAGAGGATCCCAAACCTCAGTTCTTTGCTTCTGTGCACCCACAGGCTCAGTATGGTGTGGAAGCCGACAAGGCCTGGGGCTTGCACTCTCTAAAGCAGTGGCTCGAGCTGTACCTTGACACCTTTTAGCCACAGCTGGAGCTGGAGTGGCTGGTATGCAGGGCACCAAATCTTGAGGCTGCACAGAGCAGCTGGGCCCTGGGCCTGGTTCACAAAATCATGTTTTCCTCCTAGTCCTCCAGGCCTGTGGTGGGAGGGACTGCCATGAAAGTCCTTGATATGCTCTGAAGACATTTTCCCCATTGTCTTGGAAATTAACATTTGGCTTCTTGTTACTTATGAATTTCTCCCCAGAAAATGGGTTTTTCTTTTCTACCACATGGCCGGGCTGCAAATTTTCCAAACTTTTATGCTCTGCTTCCCTTTTAAGCATAAGTTCCAATTTCAGACCATTTCTCTCAAGTTCAAAGTTCCACAGATCTCTAGGGCAGGGGCAAAGTGCCACCAGCCTCTAAGTAAGCTCTCTCGTCTTCATCTGAGACCACCTTAGCCTGGACTTCATTGTCCACATCACTATCAGCATTTTGATCAAAACAATTCAAGTTTCTAGCAAGTTCTACACATGATTACATCTTTCTTTCTCTTTCTGGGCCCTCCAAACTGTTCCAACCCTCTGCCCATTACCCAATTTCAAAGCTACTTCCACATTTTCAGGTTACCTTTATAAAAGTACCCCACTCCTGGTACCAGTTTACTGTATTAGTCCGTTTTCACAGTGCTATAAAGAAATTCCCTCAGACTAGGTAATTTACAAAGGAAAGAGTTTTAATTGACTCACACTTTGGTATGGCTGTAGAGGTCTCAGGAAACTTAGAGTCATGGTGGAAGGGTAAGCAGGCATGTCTTACATGGCAGCAGGAAAGAGAGCAGGGGAAACTGCCAATTACATACTACTAGTACAAATTAGTTTTGTGGAGTTGTTAACACAGGTGCAGCAAAGCTTCAATTGGGATCCCTTTCAACTGCTCTACTGCCTGGTACTGCAAAAAATTTATGATTTATAATTTATAAATAATTATTAAGAATTAAAACTTCTGTTAAATTCTCCTTAACTTGAAATGCAGATCTGTTTAAGCAGTGCAGTTTGGGAGATAGAAGGATTGCCCTCTGTGAAATTGAGAGCCTCCAACACATTTTATAAGAAGGGGACACATTTGTAATTTGCATTAGATGAAAGGAAAGACAGAAATGTACACTGAGACCAAACTATGAACCTAATTGTAATGCATGGTTACTCATTGTCCATGCTTGTAGGGAGAGATGAATCCAATTAAATGAGTCATATAAAAGATAAGATTTAGAAATGATGACAAATAAGAGTAATGTTTGTTCCAGGGATAGAGGAGCTACCTGCTTATATGGAAAATTTATCACCGAACACACCTCGAAGGTATTTTGCAGAGCAAAGAGAATGAACTGTTCAAAATTAAAAGTTAAATTTCAAAAGTGCCAACAGTCATCGTTAGCTAACTCACATTACTACAAACATAGTAGTGTAAATTACATTTTCAATCTCGTTTATCTTTGAGGTTTTAGTAGAGAAACCCATGATTGTATGCCTGAGCTATGTTTTTAGGAAGAAGGGAAATTTATACTCATTTTTCTTCTATCCAAGGCTCAGATACCATTAACTCTAACTCCATCAAGTTGCTAGCTGTGCCTAATAAATCCTGATGCCTTGTTAAAAGTGATATAGTTTTATGTTAGAGTTGTATCATATTAAATATTTTTTTCAGACCCATTGGTATGCATTACACATGAGCATGTATCTTATTAAATACAAATCAAATTCTTCTTCAAGGCTAGTCACACAAATGTGATCTTGTTTTTAATTGTTAAATGCCAGTGAATGGCTATTCCTGGAGGAAGCTTCCCTTTGGCTTATTTTAAAGTAGATGATGTAAAAATGATTAACTTAGGAATCAAGAAAATATGTGAAACTACAAGGCCTGGAGCCAGTCTCCTTAGTAAGATCCCAATAAGCCCTTAAAAATATGTGCTGTCATTGCAAAGCTCATTTTTCCAAGTTGGGCTCCAATATTTGGCTAAGAACTTTCTTTTCTTTCCATGTTTGCTCTACACAGAATCTGGGGGGTATTAAGATTGATGAGGGAATCAGAGCTTGAGGTTTGGGAGCCAGCGTTAGCACTTCTGGGTGATGACAAATCATGTCTTAACTCCCTCCCTTTTTTAGATTTTCTCCCCTCCCCTCCCCTCCCCTCCCCTCCCTTCCCCTCCCCCTTGTCTTCTTTCTCTCTCTCCCCCCTCACCTCCTCCTCCACCTCCCTGTCTCTCTCTTTCTCCCTCTCTCTTTCTCTTTCCCTCCCTTTCTCAAACTCTTTCTCAATATCTCTCGCCCCCTCCTTTTCTTTCCCAAAGCACAAAGTGATGGGTTGGAATGGAAACACATAACTTTCATGAAGTGTTCCCTACTTTAACCTCTGGGTGGAAAGCTGAATATAAGGTTATTACTTTTGGACACTTTACCAAGAAGCTATGATGGAGAAACCTCTTATTACTACCCCTGGTTGAACCAGATTTCTAGCTCATGTTTCAAAAAAACTACTCAGAATTCCATCTAAAGTGAAAACAATGAAGAATTGTCTACAGTCCAGGGATAGCACCATTACACATATTGAATTTACTTTCTAAATAACTGAGTCTTGCAGCTCTCAATCTAAACTACACATAGAAGTCAGGCTAAACTGTCAAATCAGTTCATGACTGTAAATCATCCTGGTAAAAACACTTTAAAAATTTCATGAAGAGAACTATCTGGAGAATTTTAATAGAATAGAGACCGTTTAAATTTTCTTTTTAGCCGTTTATCTGGTTAATGTTTACACCTGAGAATAGGTTGCCAAGACAGACCTTTAGGGAGATTTCAAGAGGTATCTCAAGCTCTATCTGTTTCTCTCCATCTCCACAGTCATTACCTGTGCCATGCCACCATCATCTCCCACTGGAATGGCTTCTTTCACCTCCCTGATATTTCCTTCTGAACCTCAGTGGTCCGTTCATTACTCAGTAGCTAGCTTCATCTTTCAGAACTAAAACCTGCCACTTGTCTGCTGGAAAATCAACCTGTGACTTCTACATTCATATGGACCACAGACACAGTCTCTGTGCTCCTTTTGGATCTTGCATGATTCATCCCTTCCCAGTATCTCCCCACTTACTGGAACGCACCGGGCGGATGCTAAGGTCAGGACCTTTGTGTATTTCAAATCCTTGGCCTAGAATGGGCTTGCTTCTTCACTCTGCAGGGCTGACTCCTTCTCATTCCTTAGGTTTCAGCCCAAAGGTCCACAGCTCAGCAAAGCCTTTTACTATGACCCCTTTATCTAAGGAGGCCTCTCTTTCATTGAGTAGTATCCTATTGCATTTTCTCCAGGCACCAGGCAGGATTTGAAATTCCACGTTTATTTATTTTTGTTTCCTAATTATGAACTCCGTGTCTCTGAAGGTGGGAATCTGGTTTCCTTTGCTCATTATTGCAAACCTCAGCTTGGGCATTGTGTCTGAGACAGAGTATGTGTAGTTATCATTCAAGTGTCCTGTGAGTTATGTATGAGTCTTGTTCCCCTTTTATAGATGAAGAAACTAAGGTACCTCAAATTTAAATAATTTTCATAGGGTCCCAAAGCTATTAAGAGATGAAAACACTATTTGTTTAACATAGATTGAATGAAACAATGAATGAATTGATGAATGTATTTTTTATTCATCCAACATTTGCCCTCTAGAGATAATAGTTTTAAAGATTAAAAAAGAAAAATCTTATACAATGGGTCAAGTAAAAGAAAAAGTCATTAAATAGGATATTTTTCTAGCTAAGGTAAAAGCTCTTCACATCCTTTAGTTTCTCCATCCCCAGCTGTTTAGCATATGTTTTTGTTTTTCAAACTTTTTTTGGTTGTTGTTCCTAAAAACTCTCTGAATTCTGGGATCCTTGACAAAGCCTCACTGTTATGCCAGGTTGAAACTCAGCCACCCTTATTTGCTCATTTTGCATCAGATTTACTGTCCAGCAGAGGCAAAACTGAGGTCGCTGAGGTAAAACTAGACTTTTACTTTACAGCATTATGTCTGGTGTACAGTTGAATCCAAAGATTTACTGCTCAATGGTGGTAGATTGTGGAGACACTGTCCGGTGATTTATTTACTGTCAGAACTGAATGGTCACGTTTTTAATGTGAATGCTGTTATTCCCAAAATAAGCTATCACTTTGAAATATTTTAGGCTAGTTTTACTGCACATTGTAAATTATTGATGTGTAAATCAGTGACTTCGCTCATCACACAGAGAAACTGTGGCACATGACAAAAGCCATGTTGTAATTTTTTTTTTTTGAGATGGAGTTTTGCACTTCATTGCCCAAGCTGGAGAGCAGTGGCGCGATCTCAGCTCACTGCAACCTCCGCCTCCCAGGTTCAAGTGAGTCTCCTGTCTCAGCCTCCCGAGTAGCTGGGATTACAGGCGCCTGCCACCACGTCCAGCTAATTTTTGTATTTTTAGTAGAGACGGGGTTTCACCATGTTGACCAGGCTGGTCTCGAACTCCTGACCTCAAGGGATCCGCCCACCTTGGCTTCCCAAAGTACTGGGATTGCAGATGTGAGCTACCACGCTTGGCTGCCATGTTGTAATTTTGACTCATTAACAGGTTGTATGAAATCGGGATATTTGGATTTAACTTTCTTCCCAATTGTAATGTGTATCTCTGACTTCTCTAGATGATCTGTCTCCATGCAGGTTATGGTAAAATTATTAAACTATGAGTTTTTGAAGGTCTGTACAATTAGATCCTTACTTTGTTCAAACTGTGAAGATTTTAATCCAACCTCTTTCTTTTTTAAAAACTCAACTCATTTTTGTGTTCTTTCTGACACAGCTAATCTGTTTTCTTTATATAGAAATACTGTGGATCACAGAAGCGCTTTTCCTGAGAAATTTCAGATGATTTCTTGTTGTTGTAACTAATAGAATGACCTACAAAGTATATTAACTGAGAAAGAAAGGTGGATATACAAGAGGAAGAATAGCAAGAAACTCCATGCTTCTGACACAGAGTCAATACCCAATACCTTGGGTATTAGCAAGCAAACCATTTGTTGTCTGTATTTCTGCCTGGACACTTTGGATGCGGTGAGGGGTATATCATGCTGTGTATTTGATATGGTTTGGATTTATGTTCCCACCCAAATCTCATGTTGATTTGTAATCCCCAATGTTGGAGGAGGAGCCTGGTGGGAGGTGATTGAATCTTGGGGACAGATTTCCCCCTGGCTTTTCTCATGATAGTGAGTTCTTACAAGATCTGGTTGTTTAAAAGTGTGTAGTGCCTCCTCCTTCTTTTTCTTCCTCCTTCTCCAGCCATGCAAGTTGTGCCTGCTCCCCTTTTGCCTTCCACCATGATTGTAAGTTTCCTAAGGCTTCCCTGATTATGCTTCCTGTACAGCCTACAGAACTGTGAACCCATTAAACCTATTTTCTTTATAAGTTACCCAGCTTCAAGTATTTCTTTATAGTAGTGTGAGAAGAGACTAATACAGTATTTGTGCATAAAAAGGCTTGATGAATTGCATGATTTATTTTCCTATTAGTTCTTCAAATCAGAAGAAAAGGCTTTGGAAGTTATTATCTTAAGAAGCCTAAAAGAGAGGGTACCTTGGTGGGGTAACATCAGGCCAGTGCATGGCCCGAGTAGCTGTCTTTGTTTTCTGGATTCCCCTGTTGGTTTCCAAAGCCAGCCATGGCACAGCCAGCATGTCCTCAGTGTCATCATCAGAGGTGATGATGCACAAATGAGATTCAGGCAGTGGCTGTGGAACACTGTGGGTCCACGTGCTTCAGTGGCTTCTCCATCTGCTCTGCAGCTAACGAATGTTGCTGTGAATAATTGGCTTACACTTGATCCTGTGTGTTTCCAAAAACAATGAAGATTGGGACTTCATTCACCGACCCATGTTCCTACCATGTTTGTTCTTAAAACAATGCTCTTTGTTTTCAAACTCTCTTAAGATATCTTTGACCTTGAGAGTAAATGGCGTTAGGAAGATATGCTTGGAAGAGGCAAGTGGGAGAGAGGAGAGCTGTGGAGTACTGGACAGACTGGGCCACGTTTACTCCTCTGAACACCTGAGAAAATCATCCTAGATGCCACCTGGACTTTCTCTGCTGCCTCATCTGTCCAATCACAAATTCCTGGTGTTTCTACTGGATTTACATCTCTTGGATTTATTCATTTATTTTCAACCATTGTTGCTACCTCCATAACAGCTTTCTAACCAGACTCACTGCCTCTACTTTTACTACCTCCAGTCCCTTCTCTAAGCTCGACCTAGCTTTCTGCAATCTGATATGCCAATCTGCTTGTTATAATCCTTCAGAGGTTCCTCACTGCTCTCTGGATAGAGTTCAAGTTCCCTACCATGGTCTGCAAGCCTTCAAGTTTCATCACTACCTCCCACCTCCTTTTTCTCTTTTATTTGTCTTCTCTAGCCCCAGTAAATAATCTGTGGTTGCTGAATGCTCAATATTCCCTTTTGCTTCTAGGCCTCTTATTCTCCTTGGGATGCACATTTTCCATTGTCTAACTTTCCAGGTCATCTTACTCCCCCCAACCAGGTTTGAGCAACTTGCCTTTATTTATAGCCACTGTAGTGGTGATTACGGTCGTCAGATTAGTCCTCCCTGGACTGTGGATGTGTTGAGAGCAGAGATGATGCCACTGTTAGGTTCCCAGCTCCTAAGTCCTGCTTGTTAAAGCAGGAACCAGATCAATATAAATTACTGAGGCACATAACTTTATTGGGGAAAGTGCTTCTAGTTAACCTAAAAGTTGTATTATTATTTTATGTTCTGTCTCATTTTCCTTTCTATTTTTATAGGATGAAGAATTCTTTATAAAGAAGGCAGATTTTTAATTGTGTGAATAACAAGCCTAGGACCACAAGGACCATAGCTTGCCCTTTTTATTCTCGTAGCGTTTCAGAAATTCAGATCTGGTTTTCCTGGGGCCCAGCATCTCCGCAGACTTGCATGGTTACAATTCCATTTTGCCCATGGGTGGTAGCAGACTGTGACAGTTTTTCATTAAGAATGGAGAATTTTACAGGTTATGGAGCTAGGCATTCAAGTAGCAATTGCACCTTATAAAATGAAAATAATATTCTTGTTAAGGGCTTGGGCACATAGGAAGGCTAAGGGTAAATGGAAGGCCTAGGACCAAAGCCCGAGTTGAGAAGTGTTAGCTTCCATTTCTCTCCCGCACTTGACAGGGACAGGGGCTCAAATTATATCAGTCCCCTCTGCCCCAGATCTTGTGATGTGAGTCTTGAAATTTGTGAAGAATAAGGTTGACCTCTTATTTATTTATTTATTTATTTATTTATTTATTTATTTATTTATTTATTTTTGAGACGGAGTCTCACTCTGTCACCAGGCTGGAGTGCAGTGGTGCGATCTTGGCTCATTGCAGCCTCCATCTCCCGGGTTCAAGTGATTCTCCTGTCTCAGCCTCCTGAGTAGCTGGTACTACAGGCACGCACCACCACACCCAGCTAATTCTTTGTATTTTTAGTAGAGACGAGGTTTCACCATGTTGGCCAGGATGGTCTCAATCTCTTTACCTTGTGATCTGCCCGCCTCGGCCTCCCGAAGTTCTGGGATTACAGGTGTGAGCCACCGTGCCCGAGGTTGGCCACATCTTTAGCCATCTGCCTACTGTGGTAGGAGGGTCACCCTAAAGCCCACTGCACTGAAGCATCTCAGAGACGCATAATAACCTTTGAGCTGAACAAGTCTACATTGGACACCTACTGTGTTCATGCTCTGAGGAAATGAGACTCAGAGAACTGAAATCTCTTGCCTGAAAAATTTTAGAATGTGGCCTAGAATTTAGGCCTTCTGTCTGTCCATCCTCTGCCCCAGTTTTATATTCTTCACCCACAAACTTAATAGTCATCTATTTAACTTTTGATGGAATAGCAGCAGCATGGAGATGAGTCTTGGAGGGAGATGGACCTGGCTCTGGGATCCAGTTGCCCAGTGATCATGGGCAATTTAAATTTCTGTGCTCCAGTTCTCTTGAAAATAGAGATAATAATACTTAGGCCATAAGCTTGTTGTGAAGATTATATTTCAGATTATGTGTATGAAGTGCCAACTACACAGCCTAATGCTATCACAAATATTCTTTTTTTCTATAGAGTGCCTGAAACCTACACTATTTTGCAGTTTAAGTTCAGGCTCTCCATTTAAAATGTGAGTACCCCTGAGAGCCTCATGGAAATGTTGTGCCGTTTGCCCCTAAGTGTGTTTTATAATAACGGATTTGAAGACCTGGCTCATCAGAGGGAGGAGGAGATTTGTCTACACATCTTGTCCAAACTTTTAGTTTTTGGAGTTGTTGTTTGTTTGCTATATAAATTAAAAACTGAAAATTATGCTCCTAACCTTTAGGTCACAGAGAGAAAAGAAGTTTTATTAATGAGAGGTCATTATTCGAAGTGTATAATGGATAGTCTGTTTACCTCAGATTTTAGCCTTGAGCTAAAATTTTGTTTGTGCTTGTAAATGAAAAGCAAAACAAGTAGTGATGAAAGACAGAGTCCAGGATCAGATGTGCATATCACACACAAAGGAAGTGTGATCTGCTGTAGGCTACTGTATGGTTAGGCATTTGGTTGAATACTGGGAAATACTTAAGAGAGGCAGTGAAACCATCCTCTTGGTAGAGTACCAGTCCTAGAAAACATTTGAAATTTTAGAGCCTTTAAAGTGAAAAGTGGACAGACTGAAGCCGGTTAGCTTTACAGGGATCAGCTAGTGAATATTTGCTTGCCATTTTGTTCCCCACGTGCCCCTTCCTCCCTCTCACTTCCTCTAGATTGTTTCTGCTAGTTGCCTCTCCTTTAGAAATAAGCAGGCCTGGGCCGGGCATGATGGCTCACACCTATAATCTCAGCACTTTGGGAGGGCAAGGCGGGTGGATCACCTGTCAGGAGTTCAAGACCAGCCTGGCCAACATTGTGAGACTCCATCTCTACTAAAAATACAAAAACTAGCCAGGCGTGGTGGCACACACCTGTAATCCCAGCTTCTAGGGAGGCTGAGGCAGGAGAATTGCTTGAACCCAGGAGGCAGAGGCTGCAGTGATCTTAGATCGCCTCACTGTACTTCAGTATGGGCGACAGAGGTAGATTCCATCTCAAAAAAGAAATAAGCAGACCTTAGTCTTTCTCTGCTTGGTGTGGAATTCTCATTAAGATTTCTGGTGCAAAGATTTAGATTAGCACTTCATAGCTGATTTTCCTAGCTTTTGTAAAAAGCTAAATAGTTTTAAGAGATAGACATAAAAATGTACAGGTTTTTTCTTTTTCTTTTTTTAAATTTGTTTAATTTGTGTAACAAGTATTTTTTATCCCTTTTTGGAGTTGGTGAATTTGCTCTCTTTATGCTGAATGTATGCTATTTCTCTACATATGCCAACTGGCAACTCAGTATGGATGGCACTATGTACTCTAGAGAGAAATTCAGTGTATGTAACTACGTCTTGGGCACTATCCAGTGAAGTTTAGTTATTTTCATACTCAATACCAACTTGGAAGGTAACCCCAAAGAAATGTTTATAATTAGTTTGAACCATATGACAGTGTTGATTTTGAACCTTTTTAACCTGTGAAAATGGCAGTTTCTTATGGTTCAATGTAATACTAAAGATTCAGTCTACTCATTTCTTTCCTTAGACCAAATGACTGTCCAGTGCTCACAATATGTTCTGTATACGTTAGACACTTAGTATTTATTTGTTGCTGCAGTTTATTTGAGTGATTAATTAGGTAAGTTTTTAAGGCATTTGCCTCCACTGCTACACTATGCAATGAAAGGGAAATACTGTCCTTTTGAATGAGGTTGAGAAGGCTAAACAGGAGGTTTCACATCTTGCTTTTCTAGGCTTTTCATCGAATGTGAAGGGCGGACATATGGTGGGTCACAGAGGTCAAGAATTTGGTAAGGCATTTGAAAAGCAAACAGTTGAAAAGGTTAAAAGTGTATCTGTTCTGATCTTGGGCGGTCCAGGCCAGAAAACTACTCTTTGAAATGGTGTTTCCATTTCTTACGCAGTGGTAAGGGAGGTATGTTTTGTGTGAATGATGCGAGTACCCACTGGCCTCTCACCAGACAGTCTAAATTCCTGATGCGTGTCACCCAGGGCTAGGAACAGGAGCATGATTGCTACTCCCAGCTCACACTGGGGATGGAGGTGGGAGACAGTGGGCTTGTCCTTGGTATTGGAGCCGCAGTACGGCTTCAGGGACCTGAAGAGGCTGCTGCTAGAAAAGGGGCCAGTCCAAAATAGAGACTCACAGACTGCTTTGGAAATGTTCCGGGAATCAGGTTTTCAGAGTTATAGACTGGCTCTTTGCATATAACCTGTACTAGTGACATACCATACTCCAGCTATTGCAGACAACGATATCAGAACGACCTCTTTTCTTTGCATGTTGCTAAAGTTCTTGATTGCAGGAGAAACACTCTCTCCTCTCTAATTCTCTGTGTGTCCATTCCCATTGCTAAGTTTAGTTGCCTTGCTATGATCCTCTGTGCATCTGTCATAGTGATGTGGAATCCTAGTCAGTCTTACATTTAAAAATATATTCCTGTATGTGACAAGAGGTTCACCCTCATCTTTTCGCTTTTGTTTCCTAGTATCTAGAGCATTGCCATCAGCAGCAGTAAACTTCTCCCATGGGCTCCACGTGTAGTCTTTTCGCCAGCTGCAGTGTGTACAAGGCTATGATCCCAGGGCATGTAAGAAGATAGGAATGCAATGCAGTGAGAAAATATACATAAAAACAAATTGGTATGATCCCAAGAGTACTATAAGTGTCAGTTGTGATTATTACTATGTTAAGTGCCAAATGACTGTAAATGGTACAACATTCCAAGTGGGGAAGGGATCTCAGAGACCCAGAAAGGCTGCTGTGGAGGAGTTGAAAATGGATCGGGAGGGGAAGAGATGTCATTCTAAGCTTGGAAGAGTTGGAACAGGGGTATGAGGCTGTGCTGCATGTGACGAGTGACGAGTGCGGGGAATTGCAGGCAGACAAGATCGGTTGATGTACAGGGAGGAAAGAAGCACCTGGAGAGATCTGGTCTGAATTCTTTAATTGGATAATTCATTCAGAATAATTTATTTAGATTGCAGTGCTGATGTAGGGATTTAATTTTGTTTAATTTTGAAGTATTATACAACTGTATTAATCTGCACTCTTGCAACGTTTAACTAGGTAACATTTATTGAGCACTAACTATGTGTCAAACCTCCAAGTAGGTGCTTTACATGTGTTAATTCGTAGAAAATCTGGGACACTGAGGCAAAGAGTTAAGCATCTTTCCAAAGTCAAGCAGATGGATAGTAGCAAAAAGATTTAAATCAAAGTGCACTGACTCCAGCATCTGGGCTTTTCATCCAAGGCTGCAATAAAAATCTAAGGAGATGATGTGGCATGGTGGTGAGGTCTCTGATGCCTGGAGCTTTTTCTTACAAGCTCTGGAACAGTTATACAGTCCTTACCTTAGTTTTTTCCTGAAGTCAGTGAGAATAGTCCCATGGGTCCTATCTCAGTGGGTACCTGGGGATTTGGTGAAATAACAAGATTGCAGAACATACTCATTGGGGCTGCTGGAAGAGTTAAAGGGCCATTGCAGCCTTAATTCTCTTGCATGACAGAAGGGAAAAATGGGGACTTACAGATATTAAGAAGTTTGTTCAAGTACATAGTCAGAATTAGAATGAAGCACTCTTGTCTGTAACAACAAAGACTCTTGACTCTACCACATGAAACCAGTTAAATCAGAATGAAAGGTCATGCCAAAACCAGGCTAAGGTACGCTTCTGAAATAACTAAGAAAAAGGCATTTTTAAAGTACATTCTGCCTTTAGACTAAAAAAGCATAGTGTAATTCATTTTTGTGTGAGATGTATAGAGTATTTTTTTGGTTTTAATAGATGAGTAATTATTCAGCACTAATTCTTGTCTCCTTTTTTTATATGACTTTTCCTCATATTAAAATAAAAATAAATGTCAACTCAGAATTTAGGTAGGCCAAGGCAGGAGGATTGCTTGAGCCCAGGAGTTCAAGACAAGCCTGGGTAACATAGCGGGACCCCGTCTCCACAAAAATAAATAAATAAGAATTTGGTAAGGCAATTGAAAAATAAATGCTTGAATTAAGAAAAAAATTTACAAAGTTGTGCATACCATATACTCCTATTCCAAACCCACAAGGGCAGTGCCTGCCTGAACCAGAGTAAAAGACTGAGTTTATTTCCCCTGCATTCTGGGCACAGAGTACCCCAAGTTGGGGAGAAGGCTGAAGTTTGAGCCTAATGGCTCATGACGAAATCAGTCATGCCTATGTAATGAAGCCTCTGTAAAACTCAAAAGGACAGGACTAGGAGAGCTTCTAGATAGCTGAATTCATGGAACTTCCTGGAGGGTGGTGCCCCGAGAGAGGGCATGAAAGCTCCATGCCCCTTCCCACATACCTTGCCCTGTGCATCTCTTCATCTCTATCCTTTGCAATATCCTTTATAGTAAGCCAGTAAACCTAACTCTTTGCCTAAGTTCTGTGAACTATCCTAGCAAATTAATCAAACCCACGGAAGAGGTCATGGAAACCTCATTTTGTAGCCAGTTGATCAGAAGTATGAGTGGGCTGGACATGTGATTGGCGTCTAAGTGGGGGCAGCCTTGTGGGACTGAGCCCTCAACCTGTGAAATCTGACACTATCTTTAGGTAGATAGCATCAGAATTAAATTGAATTATAGGATACCCAGCTGGAGAATCTGCTGCAGAATTGATTGACTGCTTGCTTGCTGGTGGGGAGAAACCACTATCCATACACATTTTGCTGACCAGAAGTCACAGAAGTAACTGTGTTGTATTGAGAGCAGAGAATAAAAATACAGCACTTTGGTTTCGCCTCTATTTCCTATATGTTAAAATGAGTGCCAGGGATAGGAGGGAAAACACTTAGACCCAAATACTTGATTGCATCTCATTTTTATAAAAGCTATATAAACCTTGAAGCCAGTAAGCTTATTCTGCCTGTCCCAAACCATATGGGTGAAAATATCTCTCTAGATAATATCATTTTGAAAAAAAAAAAAATCTCAAATGCCTGAAATTCTTACTTTTAATTTCAATGAGTTGAAGGCTTATAAATTACATTCCAACAAAGTTTTGCAAGAAGGTGGGTGAAGGCCTAGAGCAGAGGAAGATTTTAATGTGTAGATTGAAAGCTTCAATCCCTGGCCCTGTTCTTCCTTTACACTAGAGGGAAGAGTAGTCCGAATGTTCCCGTCACCTTTATGGATGAAGTGATGCCTTCATGCTAGAAGAGTTTGGGAAACGAATTCTGAGGAATTGTACAATTATTAATCAAGTGTCAGTACATCAAGAAAAAGAATGAGAAAAGGAATAACGGCTATCCCTGGATTATTTGATCTATTCTGGCTCAAAGGCAAAGCTATTATATTTTCAAAAGAGAAGAGAGATTAGCTCCTAAGTTGTTATATTCAAGAACTATTCCAGTTTCAGGCAAGATTTATTTTGCTTAATGTTTCTCCTTTTATAGAAGCCAGACCTTTCCCTTCACTGGCTGCTGCAAACCTTAACTTAGGTTATGACCGCAATTTATATGATAAAAGGGCTGTAAATGTAAAATTTAGGGGGAGTGATTTTTTAAAAAATGCATAAAGCTTTGAAAAATACATCATAGATTATAGGTGGAAGCTGAATTAAAGTTTTTCAAAGAGGAAAGGGACCTACCAGGTCATCTGTTTATTACCCAGAGTACATTAAACTATTTTCCAGCCTTATCAGATTCATCATGTGGCTAAGTATGCTTCTTATTTCTACTTGGTTGTGCTTATTTAAAACGTTACAATCCATCACTCTCAAAATTATTACTTTATACTTATTCAGCCTTTCATAAAGTCAGTCTCTAAAATTAAAAAATGCTCTTTTCATGTGGAAAAAAGTGTCTTACCTTTAGGATGAGGATTTTTTTTTCCCCCTTGAATTCGAGATACAGCTTCGGTAAGCATAAAATTGCTGCAGTTCCAACGTTTACCACCAGGTGCAGCAGACAGACTGTCTTTTCTTAGTTCACATAACTGAGAAGTCCAGTGGTAGGGTGGGTGTTGGGACCGTTGAACAGGTAATGACTCAGTGATATCCTTACCTGATATTTTTTTTTATCATTGTTTTGCCATGTGCATTTTTATTGAAATTGTTGACTCTCCTTTGTAATACAGTATGGCGTCCAACAAGGCCTATGGTTATATCCAGAGAGAGAGAAAGAGAGCATGCATCTCTTTCTTTACCAGTGAACAACTTTGATCATTTATCTGTCCCTCACTCCCCCTCCTTGTCTTCCTGAGCAATCACTGGGCAATGAGGATGGGTCTGTGTTGATGGGCTTAGGGTAAATAGAGCTCCTTGATGGAATAGAGGTGACATCAGTCTCACCCAACCATGTGGCAGCAACACAAAGTTAGGGATGAAATGGATACAGAAGTGAGGGCAATTGCTGCATTCAATGTACTCTTGTAGCTTCTCCTTCCTACAAATTGTAGTAGTAGAAAGATTCGGGTTATCTGTGAGGTACTCTGTAGCTGCCATTTATACTTTCTCTGTTGCTCTGTGCTCAGAGAGGCCTACTGGTGGAAGTGATCACTTCTACTCCTGTTAAATAGAATTGCAGCTTTCCACAATGGGCCAAAGGAAGCCTCTGCTGCAAGGACAGTGGAGGAGACAGGGAGGAAAATAATGATGTTTTTAGGGGACATAGCAGGTAATAAAATTGGGACCTTCATTTGGGGACTAAGAAGATCATATTAGATTCTCATATTTAAAAGTCACATCCCCAAAGAGAAGAGACAGCAGTGAAATAATCCAGCTATGCTTTGGTGGCTGAAATACACATATGTGGATATATATGTGTATGTTTGCATGTGTGTGTATATATGTATGCATATATATATATTTTTTAATGTGTGTGTGTGTACATGTTACACACAAACACACAGAAAATTTCAATTTAGGAAGAGAAAGTTGGTTAAAAACCCTATCTTATCCATCCTTCCACTTAACTTTTAGGTCTTTTTGGATCATGGTTTGGGATTGTAAAGTGGTTTGTAGTTTTGCTAGAAGGTTAATGACATTTTGGGCAGAGAGAAGTGAAGAATGTGAGTGTGGAAAGCTGAAATGGGTCTTGAAGATGATCTCCTCCAGTTTTCCTTTCCCCAGTCAGAGGTACAGGAATAGATGCTGAGAAGCGTTAAGGTAGTTTACTCAGGGCTCCCCAGTTATTAAGGGAGTAAGTGTGAAATTGAGCTGCAGATTCCACTTTCTCCATTTCAGCGCTTAGCTATATTTAGTTTTCTGTGGTAGGAAAACGTGTTTGTTATGTCAGCTGAAAAATGATGAGGTTCATAAATTTGGAAAGGAGAGCTTTATTTCTCAGAAAGGGTTGCAGCCTGCAGGGTGGCCATTCTGACAGGTGGGGAAGCGTAGCCTCTGGTTAGAAGCCAGAAACAGACATGTCAAGGGTGGGAAGAATAACACAGGGATTTATACTGAATGAGGTGGCCAAATACACATATTCAATAAGCTATAGGAGCAGTCATGAATATTTATGAAAGGAGAAACATGCGCATGCTCAATTGAGCTTCATGCTGCCTCATAGGACCCATGTTCAAAAAATGTCAGCATTAGGATGATCCAAGGGTGGTGTTTTCAGTTATCTGCTGTCAAAAGGTGAAGCAGAGGACATGAAAACCTTCACTGTGTATCCTCTGTAGACTGGCCAGAACCACTCTGTGGTCAGTGGTCTCTTATCAGGAAGGAATGCTGGTGGATTGGATTGTCAGAACCACAGAAAGAAGGGGCAGCGTCAGACAGTTGGTTGATATCAGTGGTGCGGTCTTTTGAAAAGGCTTATTTCTCTTTAACCCTTGTGGAAGAAAGTGAGGGAGGGGTATAACAAGGCACGCCCCCCCTCCTTTCCTGTCATGACTGGGAAATCAACTTCCAAGGTTTTTCTGGAGTCCCCTTGACCAAGAGAGGGGCGTCTGTTCATTTGGTAGGGAGTCTTAGAATTTTATTTTTATTTCTCAGTTATAATTCTCTTTACCAAAAAGGGCTGTTTGAATCTTCTCATTTCTTGATGCAGAATTTTGACAGTCAACTTTTGCTTATGATTCTTTGATAAATGGGCAATGGGAGGTGGGAAACATAGCGGGATCTTAAAATTGTTTTGCATTAAATAAGATTAAGATCTTAAATAAATAATCCCTTTTTTTCTTGTACTGTTGGTAGGATTATGCTATGCATGAAAGGAGGAGAATCAATGCCTTTTAAAATTTATTATTCAGAATTTTCACTAATTTAGACTGATCTTCATTGATAATTAAGGTAAATATGCTTTGTATGAAAACCCTAAAAATCAATGAGTGACAGTAAGGCACAAAGGTCTATAACTGTCTGTCTGTCTTTTGCCTGAGGTTGAGCCACATAGACTCAAAGGATAATGCTGCCTCTCTTTTCACTACATTCTCTGTTGAAAGGCGATAGTCATGTTTTCTCCACTCTTTCCCCGCTCCCAAAATCCTGCAAGAAATAACCTTTATGGCCGAGATGGCTTGGTCATGGAATTGTATGTAACATGGGACGTTGAATGAATGAATGAGTGACTCAGAAGAGGCAGTTATGGATTTATTAACACCAGAGGCTCTTGATGCCAAGAAATGAACACATGGCTTCTAAGGTGCTCTCAGATTGTGTAGAACCACCAATGAACTTTAGAAAGAACACTGGTCTTTCATTATACATCCAGATTGTGTAAGGCACAAGTCCTTTCATGATCTGTGAGATCTGGGAGTTATTGGTGCAGATCTGAGATCTGGGAGTGGTACAAATTGTAGTGATGTTATTAGCATAAAAATGACTTTTGATTGACTTGTATTACAGTGGAAATTCTTGTGTTAATGCATGTACCCTTAGCCTGTCCAGCGCTCTGATCTTCTCATTACTCTCTTCAGAAACCCAGCTGTGAAGCACCATCTGTCAGCAGCCGCAGCAGCATCTGTCTCTGTGTCAGCTGGCATCTGTGTTAACTCTTGCACAATTGCCTAAAGACCTGTAGGTGGGTGTGTGAGAAGGGGAGGCTCTGCCCTAGTGCCTTTAGTGACATATTGCCTGCTCTTTTAGACTTGAAACCACCCGTGCTGGGGTGCCAAGTGCCTGCTTTTTCACAAGCTGGGGGACTCTTTGAGATTTCTAGCTTTCCATGATACATTCAATCTTACTTGCTCATCTTTCTTTTCCACCCGTAATAATACTGCCATACAATGAAACTTGAACAAATGATCATTTGAGAGACTCAGGGTAGGATTTTCTGCTGTTTAATTCTGCAGAAAATAATGTTGGAGTATCTACTGCATTGAAGAGTGTCCTCTTCCTCACCCCACAATGTATGTCCTTCCTGGAACATCAGCATGTGACCTTATTTGGAAACAGGGTTGTTGCACATAAAATTAATTTTAAGATGGGGGCATACTGAGTAGGGTGACCCCTGATCTAATATGACTGATGTCCTTATGAAAAGAGACACAGAGGCACACAGAGGGAAGACAGCCATGTGATGACTGAGGCTGCACCTGGAGTTCTGCTGGCACAAACCAACGAATGCCAAGGATTACTGGCAACTACAAGAAGCGAAGACAGAGGCACGGATCAGAGTCTCCATGGAGTCCTTGCAGGGAGCATGACCCTGATGACACCTTGATTTCAGACTTTAGCTTTCAAAACTGTGAGATAATAAATTTTTATTGTTTTCAACCACTCAGTTAGTAGACACAAATACGGAGTACATTACAACATGTCACCACGGGGACTCTGTAGGTAGTTTGGAGGTTCTACACATAGCCATTGTGTAAAAACTTGTTTCTTGGTGGGTGGCACAGATTTGAATGGTGCTGGTAAGGAAGGGATAGTGCTTATTAGAAAATGTTATGGACTAGGGATATTCCATTAGGAATACATTTCTAGTTTATTCATGCAGTTAATTCTCTTATTTCAACACAGTTAACATACCCAGCACAGTCCTACTTTTGAGGATGTGGGAGGGGACAAGGCAGACATGGAGCCTACCCTCATGGAGTTGACCATCAAGTGCAGAAGACAGGCTTGATTGTTTCCAATCAACCTAAATATTTTTATTGCCAGTGTTTTAAAAAGCAGTCATACGAAACAATAATGAAGTTTTGTGAACAAAGTAGTATTTAGATGTTGGTCAACCCTTTGACCTTCAACAAGTATCTTCAGATCCCAGTACCTTTACCCTCCCTGCCAAAAGAAGAAGAAAATACTCTTAAAAAAGAAAATAAAACAGTGTTTGAGAATGTCACTTAAGGATCCCATTTTGAAACTTAAGCATACTGGATTTTTAAAACTTTATTTTTAGTTTTTAGAGACAGGGTCTCTCTGTGACCTAGGCTGGAGTGCAGGGGCACCATCATGGCTCACTGCAGCCTCAAACACAGGGGCTCAGGTGATCCTCTGGCCTCAGCCTCCCAACTAGCTAGGACTACAGGTGCACACCGTCACACCCAGCTACTTTTTTTAAATGGTGGTTTTTGTCGAGACATGATCTTGCTATATTGTCCAGATTGGTCTTGAACTCCTGGCCTCAAATGATCTTCCTGCCTCAGCCTCCGGAAGTGTTGAGATTACAGGCAGGAGCCACTGCCCAACATCATACTGCATTTATGTTTCATTCTATTTATCTGTCTGTGCTTTATCTCCCTAGCCTAATATGAACTGTGTCTTGTTTTTTTTTTTTTAGTGCTAACCATAATCCTTTGCATACAATAAGTTTAGCCTGTATTTGTTGAATTAAATTGAATTATTGATTAAGAATATTATTAGAGAGGATGATTAATAGATAATTCATTATTTATTATATGTGTGTACCATTCCAAGCAATTTACTTATTTACTTAATTTTTTTTCCCATGATACTTCTATGAGGCCATCTTGACTGTTACTCATTTTATAGATGAAGAAACTGAGGTATGAAAAATGTAAGGAACTTCCTGAAGCTCAACTAGCCAGTTGTTAAAGCCAGAATTCAGACCCAAGCCTTACTTCTGACTTCATGCCCTCCAGGGTGCTGCATGAGGCATGCTGAAGACTTTCAGCCTCCTGCTACCTTCTCTGGGTTTAAGAGGACTATGTGGGGCCAGGTGCAGTGGCTCACACCTGTAACCCCAGCACTTTGGAAGGCTGAGGGGAGTGGATCACTTGAGGCTAGAAGTTCGAGATCAGTCTGGCCAACATGGTGAAACCCTGTCTCTACTAAAAATTCAAAAGTTAGCTGGGCATAATGGCATATGCCTGTAATCTCAGGAGGCTGAGGCACAAGAAACATTTGAACTCAGAAGGCAGAGGTTGCAGTAAGCTGAGATCCAGAAAGTAGAGGTGGCAGTGAGCCGAGATCGTACCACTGCCCTGCAGCCTGGGCGACAGAGTGATACTCTATCTCAGCAAAAATAAAAGGGAGGATTGTGTGAAAGTCATGTTCTTTTCCTCTTTTTATTATTAGCTATTACATCCTCTAGGAATAATGCACAATGGGTTGATTTTAATTGAGATTTTTGTCTAAGAAAACCCTTCTCCAAGAATAAGTTGTTATATGGAATGATTGCTAATCAACTTAGATGACTTCTATTTTTTTTTTCTTTTTTTTTTTTTCTTAAGACAAAGTCCTGCCCTGTCACTCAGACTGGAGTGCAGTGACGTGATCTTGGCTCAGTGCAACCTCTACCTCCCGAGCTAAAGAGATTCTCATACCACAGCCTCTGGAGTAACTAAGACTACAGGCGTGTGCCACTACACCTGCCTAATTTTTGTATTTTTAGTATAGACAGGTTTTCACCATATTGGCCAGGCTGATCTCAAACTCCTGACCTCAAGTGATCCGCCCACCTCGGCCTCCCAAAGTGCTGGGATTACAGGCGTGAGCCACCACACCCGACAAATGACTTCTATTCTTCCTCTCCTTACCCTTTAGCTAGCTCGACTTAAATGATTTCTATCCTTTGGGGCCCTGTGTGTGTTAAAGTAGGAATTTCCATTTCACGTTATCGTTTTGCTTGTGTGGTGTTGAGTGGGACAGTCCTTCCGGCTCTATCCATCTCAGTTGAGGCTGCAGCTCTGGCCTTTCCCACAGAGAAAGTGATGAGTCCCCATTTAGGCAAGAAGGGGAATCCCCCAGGCATCCACTGGCTGTTGAAGACGGGGGCTTTGTAGCAGGTGTGTGCAGGGATCCTGTGATCTGCATCTGCTCTGTTAGCATTTGTGACATCTGTTGCTTTGCTGTTCTGAATTCACTGTGGCCAGTAGCACCGGCCATACAGCCCTGCCCAGAGGTAACACTATACTCGGTGGAATCCTTTCCCTAAACCCAAGCTCTCTGCTGTCCTGGGGCTGCAGCAGGGCTGTAAATGACCCTCAAGGAGTTGCAGACTCAGCAGTGGGACTGTCTCCTTTCTCTCCTGGAAGACTGCTGTGTGCCTTGTTCCTCTGCTCCAACCACAGAGCTGGATCTGATTTCATCTGGAAAAAACAAGCAGTAGAAGTTCAAAAGTGAAAAACCACAAGCAGTCAAATTCCAGCACTCTGTCACTGCAGCAGCATTCACAGTAGCCAAAAGATGGAAGCACCCCAAGTGTTCATCAGCAGATGAATGAATAAACAAAATATGGTATACACACAGAGTGGAATATTATTTAGCCATGAAAAGGAACGAAACATGGATATATGAAACAATGTGGGTGAACCTTGAAGACATTATGCTAGGTGGAATAAACTAGACACAGAAAAACTAATATTGTGTAATTCCACTTGTGTGAAATATCCAGAACAGGCAAATTCATAGAGATCGAAAGCAGATTAGACGTTACTAGGGGTTAGGGGAGGGAGGAATGAGGAGTTATTATTTAATGGTTACAGAGAGCTTCTGTTTGGGGTGATGAAAACATTTTGGAAATAGTGAAGATGGTTTCATACGTTATGAATGTAATTAATGCCATTGAATTATATCCTTACAACAATTACAGTGGCAAATTTTGTGTTACGTACATTTTACCACAATTTAAAAAACATTAAAAATAGCAAGCACCGTAAACCAGATCTTGCTTCTGAGTGGTGGCTTCACTTTGTCATTTGGCAATGGAGCAAATGCTAAAATATGTTCTTGGCCTTCTTAGACTGGACGTAAACCCAGTAGAATGACAGCATCTTAGGGGAAGAGATCCTGTCCCAAGTCAAGTGCTGATGTGAAGTACATGCTCAGTCATTGTAAAATATATGTGTGTATCTGATGATCACATACTACACCTTAAATATGTAATTTTTATCTGTCAATTATTTTAAAATTACAAAAAGAAGAGGCTGATAGAATTGACTCAGCTGGTCCCATGTAACTGGGTATGGTTAATCTTATGAAGGTTTCATAGTTCATCTTTTGAAATATACTACCTCACTAGAGGGCTATCTTTTATTTTTTCTATTTTATAGGTTTTTTGGTCAGTTTTCTTTTTAGAGGTTAACTCTAACCCATTATCCTAGAAGGCCTTTATCGTGTCTTCATGCTGTGACTCTAGCAGAACACACATGCACGTGCACACACACACACAATGTACATGTATGCGTGTATGATTATGTATATTCTCATGTTTGCATAAGCACAGTGACATAGCAAGACAGCAGCTGTGGCGGGAATTCTCCACTCTATGTGTAGGCATTGAGGTCATGGCTTAGAGCGATTTTAAAGAATTCATCTGTGGACTGCGTCCTGGATCACTCCAGTTAAAGACATAAGTATCTTGCTCAGTGGCCCTGAGACCACTTATTAGGCGGTTTGGTTTAAAGAAAGTACCAGTTAGGACATTCAGTGTAAAGAAAGTACCAGTTAGGACATTCAGTGTAAAGAAAGTACCAGTTAGAACATTCAGTGGCTTGAAAGGAAGAAAGGAAGACATGACTTTAGCAATTTCCCTTCTGTTTCGTTTCCTTTCCTGCCCTCTCCTTCCTCAGCCTCTGCTTCTAATCTTTGCCGGGTGGAACAAAGAATACCAGACGCAAAAACAAAGGACGCTGTCTCATGTTTTTTGCTTACAAACAAATGAAGCAGAGTGCTCAGGATTCTCTGCCTCCTCATCTCGCCCCACTTGAAGGCCTCCACCCCTGGAGAAGTCATCTATTTAATCAGTCCCCTTTGGCTTGAAAGAGCTAATACACTTTTACAATAGGTATTCAGTTTCTTTCCAAAAACTAATATGCACCTGGGCCAGGAATTAAGCCAGATCATTGTTTGAGATAACTGATGTTATGTTATTCTGTAGGGACAGACATTGAACTGTGGATCAAAGAAGATAAGAAATTATTTCAAGATACCAGTCAGGAAAATAAGAGTGAATTCAACGCACAAATATGACCCACCGTTCCCTTGATCTGATCCTGAGATCTTGAAAAAAAAAATTCCCTTACCTTTGATATGGACATTTAGTATTAAATCAGGTTTTCATGGTGCACCAGCAGCATTGAAAATAAGACAGTGGAGAGAAGCAGGAAATAAGGGGCTGAGGCCTCCACGTGGGTCCATGTACTTGTGTGTGGATTTCATATTAGAAGTCAGCAGCTGTAATCCGTGTGATCAATGCAGTGCATATGATCTGGAATAGATATCATGAATTGGTTTTGCAAGAGATGTCTTAGATTCTTAAGCGTGTTGGTAACCATACGACCCCATTGATTTGTTTTCTATTACACTCTTCATCTTGGTTGTGTCATAATATTAATAAATTAACTGTCTTGTTTTAAATAGCTGCATTTGCAAAATCAGCGTGAGCACTAAAAATGAGAAAAGAGAAGAAACTTAGTTTTGCATAGTACCTATGGGAATTCTTAAAAGAAACTTAAAGTCCCTCACTGAAAGGACTCCCCATTAAATGAACGTTATCTTCAAACATTAGGAAAGGCTGGCATGCTCTAACAGACAGCCCAAAGGAATGTGTGATAGGAAGACAAGACCAGGACATTCTTCTGCTAACGTTGCTGAGTTAATAGTGTGTCTCATTTGACCAAAATTATCGATCCACCAGCTGATTTCAGTGGCTCAGAATTGTGTGTGTATATATTAGCCTATTACAGATAACATTTACCAAACTTAGTGTGTTCATTTCCCCTTGCTTTGATGTTTATTTGTATTTGATACCTAATTGTTTGTTCATTTGTCTTCCTTTGGGGCTTTAGTCCACTTGCGAGGAAATTAAAGAAAGTGCAAAATTTTACTTTACTGCATCCAGCCAGCACGGTTCCAATGTACTAATGGCCCCTGATGGGTCTAATAGCTGTTGGTCAAATAAACAAATAAACTTTCATGTATGTAAAGCAGTTAGAAAGAGCGGATTTTTCCTGGATATTTAAATTATGTATAATTTATGTCATATATAGTATTTATTTTATTTATGTAACAGTCAAATAACTATTTTACTTTTCCTTTCTTAATTTCTGATACAAATTGAACAAATGGGTCAATATTAATAACTCACAGGGTGAGTTCTTACAGGCATTGGTCATGGTTTCATGCTTTACCTGCCAGAGGTAATGGCTGTCTTTTGTTTGCATGTGCATATCTTTATTTTATGGTTGAGACAAGAATGCTTAGAAAGTTTGAGAGATGTTCACCTGGGCATGTTGCATCACTCCAATTTCACACGAAGCAGGCAGCCCTGATGGGTGATGTAACAGTGGCTGATGTTTATTACACACTCCTTAGTGTGCTACTCACTGGGCTGCTCATTTCACCTGCATCATCCCGGGTTCTCAATACAGCTAATGGAGAGGTCAAGCCACTGCCTGCTTCTCACACTTGGTGAATCAGAGCCATCTGAAGGGCAAGTTGAGGCACAGGTTCAACCCCCAGAGTTTTCTCCATTTAAGGGGAGGGAGATGAGGCTTCAGCCTTTGAAGTGGGAATGCCAAAGAATTTTTGGACATATTCTAAAACCAACATAGCTTAGTTATTGCTGGTAGTAGAGTGTCTTTTGCGAGTGAATGTGCTGGTCTTTTATTCTAGTCAAGCATCCTTTCATTTGGTCTATCACTGTGCCAGTGTTTCTTATTGTTTCCTAATGCCAAGGTCTGACTGTGCCTCCCAGTTGGCCCTGACATGGCAATCTGCTCTCTTGCTGTGGCTAATAGAAACATCTCACTCTACTGTGTTGACTCCCTAAGGCCTGTCTCTTATACACATCTAGATGTGTATAAGAGACAGTGTATATTCTCATGCTTGCATAAGCACAGTGACATAGCAAGATAGCAGCTGTGGCGGGAATTCTCCACTCTATGTGTAGGCATTGAGGTCATGGCTTAGAGCGATTTTAAAGAATTCGTCTGTGGACTGCGTCCTGGATCACTCCAGTTAAAGACATAAGTATCTTGCTCAGTGGCCCTGAGACCACTTATTAGGTGGTTTGGTTTAAAGAAAGTACCAGTTAGTACATTCAGTGTAAAGAAAGTACCAGTTAGAACATTCAGTGGCTTGAAAGGAAGAAAGGAAGACATGACTTTAGCAATTTCCCTTCTGTTTCATTTCCTTTCCTGCCTTCTCCTTCCTCAGCCCCTGCTTCTAATCTTTGCCGGGTGGAACAAAGAATACCAGACGCAAAAACAAAGGACGCTGTCTCATGTTTTTTGCTTACAAACAAATGAAGCAGAGTGCTCAGGATTCTCTGCCTCCTCATCTTGCCCCACTTGAAGGCTTCCACCCCTGGAGAAGTCATCTATTTAATCAGTCCCCTTTGGCTTGAAAGAGCTAATACACTTTTACAATAGGTATTCAGTTTCTTTCCAAAAACTAATATGCACCTGGGCCAGGAATTAAGCCAGATCATTGTTTGAGATAACTGATGTTATGTTATTCTGTAGGGACAGACATTGAACTGTGGATCAAAGAAGATAAGAAATTATTTCAAGATACCAGTCAGGAAAATAAGAGTGAATTCAACGCACAAATATGACCCACCGTTCCCTTGATCTGATCCTGAGATCTTGAAAAAAAAAATTCCCTTACCTTTGATATGGACATTTAGTATTAAATCAGGTTTTCATGGTGCACCAGCAGCATTGAAAATAAGACAGTGGAGAGAAGCAGGAAATAAGGGGCTGAGGCCTCCACGTGGGTCCATGTACTTGTGTGTGGATTTCATATTAGAAGTCAGCAGCTGTAATCCGTGTGATCAATGCAGTGCATATGATCTGGAATAGATATCATGAATTGGTTTTGCAAGAGATGTCTTAGATTCTTAAGCGTGTTGGTAACCATACGACCCCATTGATTTGTTTTCTATTACACTCTTCATCTTGGTTGTGTCATAATATTAATAAATTAACTGTCTTGTTTTAAATAGCTGCATTTGCAAAATCAGCGTGAGCACTAAAAATGAGAAAAGAGAAGAAACTTAGTTTTGCATAGTACCTATGGGAATTCTTAAAAGAAACTTAAAGTCCCTCACTGAAAGGACTCCCCATTAAATGAACGTTATCTTCAAACATTAGGAAAGGCTGGCATGCTCTAACAGACAGCCCAAAGGAATGTGTGATAGGAAGACAAGACCAGGACATTCTTCTGCTAACGTTGCTGAGTTAATAGTGTGTCTCATTTGACCAAAATTATCGATCCACCAGCTGATTTCAGTGGCTCAGAATTGTGTGTGTATATATTAGCCTATTACAGATAACATTTACCAAACTTAGTGTGTTCATTTCCCCTTGCTTTGATGTTTATTTGTATTTGATACCTAATTGTTTGTTCATTTGTCTTCCTTTGGGGCTTTAGTCCACTTGCGAGGAAATTAAAGAAAGTGCAAAATTTTACTTTACTGCATCCAGCCAGCACGGTTCCAATGTACTAATGGCCCCTGATGGGTCTAATAGCTGTTGGTCAAATAAACAAATAAACTTTCATGTATGTAAAGCAGTTAGAAAGAGCGGATTTTTCCTGGATATTTAAATTATGTATAATTTATGTCATATATAGTATTTATTTTATTTATGTAACAGTCAAATAACTATTTTACTTTTCCTTTCTTAATTTCTGATACAAATTGAACAAATGGGTCAATATTAATAACTCACAGGGTGAGTTCTTACAGGCATTGGTCATGGTTTCATGCTTTACCTGCCAGAGGTAATGGCTGTCTTTTGTTTGCATGTGCATATCTTTATTTTATGGTTGAGACAAGAATGCTTAGAAAGTTTGAGAGATGTTCACCTGGGCATGTTGCATCACTCCAATTTCACATGAAGCAGGCAGCCCTGATGGGTGATGTAACAGTGGCTGATGTTTATTACACACTCCTTAGTGTGCTACTCACTGGGCTGCTCATTTCACCTTCATCATCCCGGGTTCTCAATACAGCTAATGGAGAGGTCAAGCCACTGCCTGCTTCTCACACTTGGTGAATCAGAGCCATCTGAAGGGCAAGTTGAGGCACAGGTTCAACCCCCAGAGTTTTCTCCATTTAAGGGGAGGGAGATGAGGCTTCAGCCTTTGAAGTGGGAATGCCAAAGAATTTTTGGACATATTCTAAAACCAACATAGCTTAGTTATTGCTGGTAGTAGAGTATCTTTTGCGAGTGAATGTGCTGGTCTTTTATTCTAGTCAAGCATCCTTTCATTTGGTCTATCACTGTGCCAGTGTTTCTTATTGTTTCCTAATGCCAAGGTCTGACTGTGCCTCCCAGTTGGCCCTGACATGGCAATCTGCTCTCTTGCTGTGGCTAATAGAAGCATCTCACTCTACTGTGTTGACTCCCTAAGGCAAGCCCCCAACAGACTTTCCTTGACTTGTGATCATGTCAGTGCCCCCAGGAAACCCAGGTGACTCCACAAGCTGCAGCGAAGACTGCCCTGAGCTGGACTGTGCCACCCAGCAGCTTGATGTAGCCATGGTTCTAGCTGCTGGCTGAGCAGTCTGATGGCAGGTGCTCTGCGGCATCCTTAGCATAGGGAGTGAGGTGACAGCAATTCTACAGCCTCCGGAGTTGCTCTCTATATTTGTCTGTTTTTGCGCGGCTGGTAAAGACATACCTGAGACTGGGTAATTTACAAAGAAAAAGAGGTTTAATGGACTCACAGTTCCACATGGCTGGGTAGGCCTCACAACATGGTGGAAGGCAAAAGGCACATCTTACATGGCAGCGGGTAAGAGAGAGAATGAAAGTCAAGTGAAAGGGGGAAACCCTTGTAAAACCATCAGATCCTGTGAGACTTATTCATTGCCACGAGAACCGTGTAGGGGAAACCGCCCCCATGATTCAGTTATCTCCCACCGGGGAGTCCCTCCCAGAACACGTGGGAATTTTGGGCGCTACGATTCAAGGTGAGATTTGGATGGGGACCCAGCCAAACCATATCACTCTCCCTTATCCAACATACCGTCTTTTTTCTCAGAAGAATCCCAGAGAGGGAAACCAAAGTCCAATCTGGCTGCTCCCCTCCTGTGCCTCTCTTGCTCCTGGTCTTTTCCAGTGTCACCATAGGGTGGCTTCCTGTGCTCTTCACACCACCTCCCTCTTATCTGGACTTTCCATATGTACAACTCCAGGGTCTAATCTGACATTCTCACTCTTGATTTTCTAAAGGGGCTGAGAATGTAGGCAGTTCCATCCTGAGACAATAGCTTGACTTGCAAGAACATTGTCATACTGCAGACTTCTGCTTTTGAATATTAGAAACGGAACATTCCCCTTGTTTTTTCCCTCTGAATTCCTTCTGTAACATTTCTTCTCTGAGCACCACCCTCCCCGCCTCCCTCTCCACTTGAACTCAACAAGGAGATGATTATTGCTTCCAGAAGCAGGACAGAAGAACATATCATGTATCCCAACATAGGATCCTACAAAGATTGTTGGGTATTTCCTAGGTGCTCACAATATCCCAAGGACAGAAACTGAATTATTTTTCTACGAAGATTTGTTGGGTATTTTGTAGGTGCTCACACTATCCTAAGTACTCAAACTGAATTATTTTATTTAATTTTCACAATAACCCTATGAGGCAGGAATTGACCCTCCACCTCACCCCATTTGCAGCTGAAGAAACTAAAGAAACTACAATAGAGAGGGTCTAATAATTTGCCCAAAACAGATGGGCAAATTGGCCAATCCAGATATAAACCCAGGCCTCTTCACTCCAGATCCTCCATGCTCCCTATCCCCGTCTACATGGAAGTGGGCCGCAAGCTGCAACATCACATGTAATACAAGATGACGCAGTGTCAGTCCTCATTATTTGTGGATTTCATATTTGAGAATTTGCCTACTTGCTAAAATTTATGCGTAATCACCACATCAACTCTTGAGGCACTTTAGGGTCACTCACAAATACATGCAGAGCGGTAAAAAATTTGTGTTGCGCAATGCATACCTTCCCAGATGAGGCTGAACACGGTGACACTCTGCCTTCCTGTTTCAGCTCTCCTACTATGCACAGTGTTCTTTTTGGGGTCCATTTGTTGCCTTTTTTTTTTTTTTTTTTTTTGCTTTTTGTACTTTTTGTTGCTGTTTTCATTGAGACGACCCCCAAGTGTAGTGTTGAAGAGCTGTGTAGTGTTCCTAAGTGCAAGAGGGCTGTGATGTCACCAATATGTGTCAGATAAGCTTTGCTCAGACATGAATTACAGTGCCACTGGCATTGAGTTCCATGACAATGCATCAACAATATGTATTAAATAAGATGTCTTTAAATAGAAACACACAAAAACCAAACTGACATGTTGATCAATTGATAAACATGTGAGCAGAGGCTCACAGGAACCTAACTCTGTTTCCCTTTGGGGCAATGATTTGCTAATTTAGTGTTTATGGTTACTTTATAGAACCTAAATATCTCAAGTTATGAGAATCAACTCTATTGGCCAGGCAATGATGGCTCTTGCCTGTAATTCCAGCACTTTGGAAGGCCAAGGTGGGAGGATTGCTTGAGGCCAGGAATTTGAGACCAGTCTGGGCAACATAATGAGACCTCATCTCTACAAAAAAAAAAAAAAGAAAAAAAAATGCTAGGTGTGGTGGTGTTCCTGTAGTTCCAGTTACTCGGGAAGCTGAGTCAGGAGGATCACTTGAGCCCAGGAGGTTTAGTCTGCAGTGAGCTGTGATGGTGCCACTACACTCCAGCTTGGGCAATAGAGTGAGACACCATTTCCAAAAAAAAAAGAAAACAAAAATAAAAACAAAATATTGATTTCCTTAATTAATTAAATTCTCAGGTACTTTAAAATGTTTTACTTATCAAAGGACATAGATTTTCAATGATGGTGATGGGGCAATTCAGAAAGAAAGTACTTAACTTCACCACCAACACCCAAAACTGGCATTCTAATTTAAACTACTTTCTGTATTCTATGGGGTGCAAGCTTTAAATGTGACTTAAGTACTAATTTATTTTAATATGCTCCTAAGGGGACACAATCCAGCCCCACAAGAAACACTGTATTAAGCAGAATCACATACATAGTACATAAGAGATATACAGTATATCTGTGGTGTTGTGATTTCATTGGGGGTGGGGTACTTAGAAAAAAAAAGTAAACAGTTTCCTTGGAGGGTTAAATAATGAGAAAATGATTGAGAAATACTGTTGTAGGGCGTAATGACTATTTAATAAGAGAAAGCATGTAAAGCATTTATTAGAGTGCTCAATGAAACATATGCACTTATTGTTAGCTATTATTATAAATAACATTATTATTTGTTTCCTCAACCTTATACTCCTTTTTCATAAACAAGCAATTTTTAAATTGGAGTTTGCAGCCCTTTGAGGGATCAGCACACATGTTCTCACGTGTGTCTGAGAATTTTCTCTGAAATTTGTAGTTTCATTTTGTGCTTTCATTTTCATGCTAATCTTAAAAATAATGAATAGCTGTGTATTATTTCCCCTTTATAAGAGAGTCCTGCCATGAGTTATGTTGTCCAAGTTTCCCTATGTTTAAAGGAAGGCGCTCTACTCCAGTGGTTGTAGATGAATAAGCAACAAAAGAGCAGTCTTAAAAATGTGGCTGATACAGTCAGACTCAGTGAAAGCCACCCGATGCCATCTCTTTGTAGGAGGGAAGGGTTCCCTGAGTTGAGGAAAGTGATATGCAAGTGAGTCCTCACGCAGCCTGGAGTGGGCACGTGCATGCCAAAACCAAGAGAACATTGGCTTTAGCAGCGAATACTGTATTTAAATTTTGAACGACAGTTTAATCTCAGCAAAATAACATCATCCATCATGTTAAACTAATGCCGTTAATTTGAATGTTATGGATTTTATTGTTTTTACATTTAATTTGTTACTTTGTTTTAGTTTTATTGTTGAGTCAGAGCTAGAGCATATGGAGTTTATTTCTAGTTTTCCATTTGCACATCACTAAGCAACAATATCATAAAAATAATTTAAGTCTACGTATTGATGTTGCACAATAATGTTATTTGCCTTAGTAAATGGAGTGGTTTGGATTATAGAGGTTTGAGGAGTGAAGTAATGAACTCAAAGAATTATAGATTGAGCTGCTAGGAATTGTTTTTCCAGCAGTTTCCCCTACCAGATATGGATACTGAGGCTGCAGGGGGAGAAGTGAATGTCAAAGGTCAGAAAGCAAGAGAGTGGTAGACTGGGGTCAGAGGCCATGTGGACATACTTCTAACTAGGTGCGCAGTCTGCCATGTCAACCAACTTCCAAAGATGAACCATGGCAGATAAATGGCCACAGCTGCCAGACTACAAAGGCTGGTTAGGCAAAAACAAATGGATAATTACTGCATTGTTTTGGTTAATTCTGAGGGTAGAGGTTGTGGAAGGGGTGGGGACAAAGGGAATAACAGATTTGTTCAGAGCCTAAGTCCCAATGAGCAATGGGCGATAGTGAGAGGAAATGATGGCCATGTTTCTGAGTTCCCTGATACTCACATCGGTAATATCACCTGAGCCATTCCCTCCTCAAGTGATATTAACCATCAGCCTGGATTGTTCCGTGACTTTCATCATAAGCAAACAAAACTCCAAAGTCTGAGGAGTTCTACTCTGTATGAATTTAGATTGTAAGCTTATGCTACTTAACTAGAGTTCTGTAGTGTCTTAGTCCATTCGGGCTGCTATGACCAAACACCATAGACTGGGGGGCTTATAAACAACAGAAATGTATTTCTCACAGTTCTGGAGACGGATAAGTCAAAGATCAAGGTGCCGGCAGGTTTAGTGTCTGGTGAGGATGCACTTCCTGCTTTATAAATAGTCTTCCACTGTGTCCTCATGTGGCAGAAGGGCAAGGAAGCTCTGTGGGATGTCTCATAAGGGCACTAAGCAGAGTCCTCATGACCTAACCACTTCCCAAAGGCCCCATCTCCTTATGCCATCACCTTGGGCGTTAGGATTTCATCATGTGAATTCTGGAAGGACATAAACATTCAGTTCATTGCATTTACCACGGGGAAGAAAAGACTGTTGGAAAATGATGTTTCTCAGCTGCACGTAAGAGTTTTGATCATCACTTGTGGAGCAAAAAGAATTCATCTGTGATATAACTAGCCGGTCATTAGCGATAGCTTTCTTTTGTTTTGTTTTTGTTTTGAGACGGGCTCTCACTCCGTTGCCCAGGCTGGAGTGCAGTGGCACAATCTTGGCTCACTGCAATCTCCGCCTCCCGGGTTCAAGCGATTCTCCTGCGGCAGACTCCTGAGTAGCTAGGATTATAGGCATGTGCCCCCACGCCCGGCTAATTTTCTATTTTTAGTAGAGATGGGGTTTCACGATGTTGGCCAGGCTAGTTTTGAACTTTTGACCTCAAGTGATCCATGCACCTTGGCCTCCCAAAGTGCTGGGATTACAGGCACGAGCCACCGTGCCCGTCCAGCAATAGCTTTCTATTGCTGAATAAAAACATTACCACAAACTTAGCAGCTTAACATAGGAGCATTTATTATTCCACAGTTTCCTGGAATCAGAGTTCTGAGCCTACATTAGCTGGATCTTTTGTTTGGGTCTCACAGTGCTGCAGTGAAGCCATTGGCCAGGGCTGGGCTGTCCTCTGATGCTCACAGTCCTCTTCAGTGCTCACTTGGTTGTTGCCAGAACTCATTTTCTTGTAGCTGTAGAACTGACTGGGGAGCTTGCTGCTTCGAAGACAGCAGGAAGGGTCTCTCTCCTCCAGGCCGTCTTTTAAGGTATTCACCTAATTAGGTCAGGCCCACCCAGAATAATCTCCCTTGTCATTAATTCAGTTAACTTGTTAGGGACTTTACATCTGCAAAATGCCTTACCTTCACCACAGCCTATTGGTTAGAGGCCAGTCACAGTTTCAGCCCACTCTCAAGGCGGAGGAGATGATGCGGACCTGGATACCGTGAGGGCGTCTTAGGAGTCTTCCCACCACAGTCAGTAGGTTTCTCCATCACTGGGCAGTAAAGTGTGGTTCATAGTTACAGACTTTCATGTGACATTTGAATTTGAAGAATGTTTAGTAATATTAATGTATATGACTATATTAAAGGTAGAAGGGTAGAAACTCAGCCTTGAACTAAGATTATTTAGACCAGGGCTTCTCACCCTTGGTACTATTGAGATTTGGGCTGGATAATTCTTTCTTGTGGGGACCGCCCTGTGCATTCTAAGATGTTTAGCAACATGCTTGGCCTGTACCCACTAGATGCCAGTAGCATCTTCTGGCTCATTTGTGACAACCGAAAATAATACCAGATACTGCTAAATGTCCCCTTGAACAGAAAAATCATCTCCAGTTGAGAACCACTGCATTAGAAAAATGAAATGTTTTTTGTTGTGTTTTGTTTTTGAAGAAGGACCTATTGAAGCAGGGAATTCGTTTTTTGATGTGATGCAGCTATTTGGAGTTAGCAGGCTCTTGCTCCTCTGATTATGCCTTATTCTTTGCTTATTTCCTTTATTGAAAAATGCATAATTTATAGTTGCAAATAAAAAATTAATGCAGGAGATGTGTTCCCCACATGTACTTTCTTATTCACATCTATGCCAAAAAGAGATTATGTTATCATATTTGACTATGTTTTATAATCTTGTCTGAGTTTATAGTCAAGCTATATTATCAGAGGACTTTACTTCTACTATAACATGGATCATATTTCCCAAAAGATATTTAATGCATAAGGCAAAAAAACTTAATAAACTCCATTCTTTGTATTATAGCGGCTTTCTTGGAAATTAGTGATATGGCTTGGTGTGGGACCGTGTGGAAGGCATGGTCCAGGTCTGAAATGACAAATCTCAAAAGCTGCTCATTCCTGTTTCTTCCAGGCAAAGGCAGCTCGAGCATCTCATCTGACGTGAGTTCAAGTACAGATCACACACCCACCAAAGCCCAGAAGAATGTGGCTACCAGCGAAGGTAGGCAGCTGGTCTTCATTATCTCTTTTTTTCTTCACAGGGCCGGCTATTTTTGGAAGAGAAATAAAGTGTGGGAGCATTAGTTCTATTCTCCTGAGTGGGAGCATATGAGATCCTTAAAAATTAGAATGTTCAGAGTCTCCTAAGTTTTTTTGTTGCTGTTGCTGCACTGCAGTTACTGTTCATGAAAATTGATTTGATGGGATTCAGGTGCCTCAATTATAAGGCAAATGTTGTTGTTTTGTGAAAATGGAATAGGCTGAATTAGGGGAAAGCTTTACAGTATCATATACCTTGTCTTTCGGTATAAAAAATGGTATTATTTTAAAATCCTTGTGCTGCAGTTGAATATTCCTAGAGGAACTTTCAAAATAGGCACACCTGGAATTCAAGATTTTGACAGTGGGTTATCATAGTCATGTTATTTGTAGAACTTGAGTTAATCTCCAAAATTTGGGAATAGGGAAAAAGGAGGTTTCTTGATTATTATTATTTAAAGAATATGTAAGAGGTCCTCCCTGTCAGGACAAAGATTGGTCGCAGTGATATTCTTGATGAACAATTTGTATGTGGTAATACATGTTAGAATTCTACTGCTTTTCAATATGGAAGCTTTGGAATTACTACTTGCTTGTTTGAGTGTGGAATTAACTGTTTCTATGGTAATTATTTAGTGGAAAATTGACCCAATGATAGAATCGGCTCTTTTGATTTAATGTTAAACATGATTAAATGACTTTCTGTCTGAAAATGAGTTCTTGCTAAACTAATTGTCAGATGAAAGTCCAGTTTAAACATCCATGCCATTGATAATGAGAGACCTTGAGCTGTCAGCTAATTTTCATGACATTGTGTAGTGCCTGTTTTCCTAAAGTGTGTGGGATGTTGTGGATGCACACTTGTAGTTTTTTGTTTCAGAGATTTAATTTCTGTTGGTCGTAATATTGGGCATGTACCCATGGGCTGACATTGGCCATCTGAGATCCGTGATTTCTATCTGCGTTATGATTTATGTATTGTAATTGTATGTGGTTTACATTTGCTGGTATATGTCTTCTCTTTGATATGTTTTGTCTTAGTGTGCTTCAAGTAGCAAAGAATTAACTTCTCTGGGTTAATAGCTTTTATAACTGGATTATATTCTCCGTGCTTAAAACCTTAGCACTGTTTGATGCGTTTCCCCCACATCGTAAGGCTGGCAGATTGGAGTGTTCTCTTCAGTGTACGGAAGCACCAGGTAGCAATCCAGTTTTAATTTCCTGCCTGTTAATTCAGGTATGGACATTAGATCATTAATGAAATTCAGTTAAGGTAATGTACAAATCTCGTTAACTGATTCTAGACATTTCTTTATTTATTTATTGAGACGGAATCTTGCTCTTTCGCCCAGTCTAGAGTGGAGTGCCGTGACACGATCTTGGCTCACTGCAACCTCTGCCTCCCGGGTTCAAGCGATTCTCCTGCCTCCAGGCACCTGCCACCATACCCAGCTAATTTTTGTACTTTTAGTAGAGATGGAGTTTTACCATGTTGGCCAAACTCCATTGGCTGGTCTCAAACTCCTGACTTCAGGTGATCCACCCACCTCAGCCTCCCAAAGTGCCGGAATTACAGGCATGAGCCACCACACCCAACCTGACATTTACTTTTGAAGCTTTCATTCTTAGGAGCCATAGTGGAAATCATTTCAGTTTAATATAGTGCAATCCTCCCTAGTCAGAAGTCTGTTTTGCAAGATTATCAATGTTTTCTACCATTATTTTACAGTCACTCTCGTCCCCATAATTTGTCTAATTTGAATGGTTATCCAAACAGAAAGTTAAAAGCAGGTTAAATAATCTGTATTTTTAAAGCTCTCTTATTTTTTCTCCTTTTCAAATACAGAAAATACAAAACTATATGAGCTGTGTTGCAGGGGTTGCGGGGGGGTATTGTGGGACCTCATGCATTTAACAGTGTCTGCTTTTTATGCTTCCAAAGGGGGAAAAAAGCTCTGTAGGGACTTTAAATTTTCATTTTCTTGTGCCTTTCCCTTATGAGGAGGTGCAGGCCCAGCCAATGTTGTATACATTTTGTCACAGTGTATTTTGTGTTATTCTGAGGGTAGAATCAGGAGAGAAAAATAGGAAAATGTTATGTTCATATGGAACAGAGTTTTAAGCAACTGGGCTAAATTAGTGAGGAATTTCCTTCTAGCTTTTAAGTAGAAGAGCCTCGTCCCCATGAAAGATGCTGCCTATTCCCTTGCATAACTGAAAAATTTAAAAAGAAAGTATTAAGTTCTGCTATTTGTGTGTCTGAATCCTTTTTGCTGTAGTTTTTTAAAATCAATTTAACCTTAAAATATTTAAAAAATAGAAGAGATGTGGGCACACATTACGTTAAAATGTATTTCAGGGATATTTGGAGGTATGATTAGTTTCCTCTCATCAGGCTGCTTTTTCAGTATGGATTCAGAGTCGCCAGTGCTAATTTTCTCCATGCACAGGAGACAGAGTCCCAGGAGGAGACCGTTCACGATGAGTGATTAGGGCAGCTTTTCTGACCTCCAGAGGGTGGATCTCAACTATGGTGCATAAATTTCTTCTCACTGGGAAACGCCCAGGAAACCACTGAGGAAGAAGCAGAAGGCAGACACCGACTTGTCCCTCAGACTCTTAGCGCTGGAAGGGATCTGAGTTACCCCAGATTACCCGCGGCCTATCCCAACGGGTCTATAGCAACTTCAGTCTTTGCCTCCCCAGAAGAAAGAATTTGACTGAGGCACATAAAACAGCAAAAGAAACTGAGGCATGTTTCAGAGCAAGAATGGAAGTTTATTTATAAAAGCCTTAGAAAAGAAAAGAAAGAAGGTGTGCTTGGAAGAGACCCAAGAGGGCACCTGAAGGTTAAAGAGAGAAGGTCATGTGCCCTGTTTAATGGGGATCCTGGGACTGTTATAAGCTCACCTCTTTCCCATGGTTTTTCCCTTCGGGTGGTCTTCCCGCATGTGCAGAGCCCTCCTTACCCTTGGGAACTGAGCATGTGCAGTGTGTTTAGGGAGTTGTATGCATGCCCATGCCCATCTGAGGATTTCTTCCTTTTTCCGGTGGAGTATACCCAGAAGATCATACTTTGCCATTTTTGTCTCTTAATATGCATGCCCAGGAAGCGGTTTCTCCCTGGAGTCTGCGTTCAGTTAACAACTTTTAATATTAACAGGTGTGGGCCATCAGGAGCTTGTCTCTCTCTGGTTGTGGAATTACACTTTTTAAAAAGATGATGCCAAACCATCACTGACATTTCTAGTTGGGGTGGGGTGGGAAGCCTTCTCCTGCCCTGCTCATGCCTACCTAACTACCTGTAACAGGACTGCAGAGGAGCCAAGCTAAAGCTGCTTCTTGGTTTCTCTTCCTGCTGTTTTCCAGAACTATGTTTAACCTTTGATGTTAAGAAAATATTGGATGTAATTGGCTTTCCAGGAGCCAGTTGATGATGGTTATTTTCTTCAATTCCTTGATGTTCTCATGATTTTTCACCTCTGGATTCACCAATATCACCTTCAGGGAGCACAGGCAAGATTCTTAGTTTAAATGTCTGAATGGTATTGATTTTTTAAAATGACATGTATTGTAAAGGATAATATTCAGTTTTCCGGCAGTCTTTGAAAACCATGGCTATACCTGCAATAGCCAGGTTGGAAGCATTTTGCAGAAGTGTTGGCCTTTTTCCTGATGGGATGGATAGGGAGGGTTCACATTGCTTCCCTGGTTGGTGGTGTATGTGTACGTGCATTTGTATCTGACATCTACATGGTAGCTAACCACACAGGTGTTGTCACTTAGTAGGAAACACATAGGTAACCAACTACTCCATGCAGTTGTGCTGGTAAATAAAGTGAGGACATGGGGATAGAGGAAACAGAGGGCCCTCACATAACCTCAGCTTCAGGTGGGAATGGGAATTAACTGTAAATGGACAGGAAGAATCTTACTGGGGAGATGACCATGTTCTGAAATTGGATAGTGATGATAGCAGCACACCTCAGTAAATTTAGTGAAAATCATTGAATTAAAAAGCACTCTTAAAAAAGAGTGTTGGGACAGCTACCACTTCTGCATGATCTTTAGACTTATATCTGAGTCATCACAAACTATTCTTTTTTATTTATTTTTTATTTATTTTTTTTGAGATAGAGTTTCACTCTTGTTGCCCAAGCTGGAATGCAATGGCGTGATCTTGGCTCACTGCAACCTCCTCCTCCCGGGTTCAAGTGATTCTCCTTCCTCAGCCTCCCAAGTAGCTGGGATTACAGACGTACGCCATCACGCCCAGCTAATTTTTTGTATTTTTAGTAGAAATGGAGTTTCACCATGTTAGCCAGGCTGCTCTCGAACGCCTGACCTTAGGTGATTCGCCCGCCTTGGCCTCCCAAAGTGCAGTTATTACAGGCGTGAACTACCACGCCTGGCCCGGAAACTATTCTTTGAAAATGCTTCTTGCAGCTTTGGGGAGAGATCGGGCTAGCAGACCCATTCCGAGGGGAGGTCTGGCTGGTGCACAGAGCAGGGTTGCACGCTGGCCCCAAAACTTCTCAGATGCTCCAGATCTGGGGCGGAGCTGGCCTGAAACTCATAGTGAGTTCCTGGACTAGTGTTCCCAGCCCGGCACGTGGTGCCTGGTTAGAACTGACTCATCATAGTAAATTATTTCCTGGAAAGTTCTGGAAGAAATGTGAGATTGTAGAGTCATGGGTTTCCCAAACATTGGTTTTGTGTTTTTTTTCTTGGCTTTTCCTGCATAGTCTCTCACTTCAGCTCCGATTTTATGTGTTCTAGCACCCAACCCTAATGGTAAAGACATCGAATTTATCCACTCCAGTAAGTCTGTTTCTTTGCTAACGACTTATGATCTTCCTGTCTATCCAGTGTTCTAACTAATCCACTCTGGGTCGTAAGGCTGTTCCCCTAGGCACAGTGGGCACATTTTGGTTTTAATTCATGAGAGAATGGCATTTTTGATCCACTGGGAGTGTTCCATCCCTAAGTCTCATGCCAAAGTTCAGGGCATCTTAATTTTGAGACTCTAAAGCCACAGCCCTTGTAAAGAATTGGCAGCGAGCAGGACTTTCTCCCTGATAAGTGGTGTAGACGTTCTTTACAGCCTATTGTATTTCTTGTGACAGTTTAACTTTCTAATTTCCTGACACTGTGGGGGCGGTGGGGGGGTTGGGTTCAAGTATAGAAGGCTGGAAATTTTCCATTTTTCCCAACATAATCTACATTCCAACATTGTAAGACACAGCTTAATTCTTTCCAGTTGTGTTACTATTCTTTCTCTTTCGTATTGTTCAGTCTTTCTCATTCATGGGGTATTCTCTCCTATACTGGAAAGAGGGGCCTCTGACCTTCAGTTATGAAAGTCACATCCAGCCCATGGTTGGAATAGAGCACACAGCAGAGCTCGTTGGGTAGAACCAGTTGGATTAGGTTAATTAGGAAGAAGCTTCCAGAAAATAGCAAGCTGAGCCTCAGTTTCTTTCATAGAACTGAAAGGCATGAGCCTATGGCTCTATAGGCGGGCGGCTCAGTCTTTTCTGGAGCTGGGGGAAGGCAAGACTGTCAGTTTAAAGGTCAAATTTGATTGGCTGATGAAGAGTCGGCTTCAGCCAGCTGCTCTTTAAACAGGACACAAATTCAAATATTGAACCCGTTGACAGCACGGGTTATTCATATGATAGCTTGGTTCTGCACATTGATTATCAAACCAGACAACCATGCAGCCAAAGGATTTTCAAAGTTACAAAGGGCCTTGTCAATTTTCAGATCCAATACACGCATTTTTACAAATACCTGTAGCACAGAGAAATGAAGGGATTTGTTTGTTTTCTTTTTATTTTTTGAGATGGAGTCTCACTCTGTCATCCAGGCTGGGGTGCAGTGGCATGATCTCGGCTCACTGCAACCTCTGCCTGTTGGGTTCAAGTGATTCTCCTGCTTCAACCTCCCTAGTAGTTGGGACTACAGGCATGTGCCACTGTTCCCTGCTAATTTTTATATTTTTAGTAGAGATGGGGTTTTGCCATGTTGGCTAGGCTGATCTCGAACTCATGACCTCAAGTGATGCCCCTGCCTTGGCCTCCCAAAGTGCTGGGATTACAGGCGTGAGCCAGCGTGCCTAGCAAGGGTTTGCTTATGATTACACACCTAATAACTGGTCAGGCAGGAGTTTGATGCAGCATTGTTTTGATCAAATTAGAAAAAACATAACCTTCACTATTTAATTATCTTTCGCCTGCCTGAGTTCCAGCTGTCTGTTCTGAGCTGGTTGCAGAGCTGATGCAGGCTATTCAGAATAGTTTGAGAGAGGTTGTTAAGCCCAAATCCTTTGGCCCAAGATCATTATTCTCAGTAGGAGGAAAGGATCTGCTCCATAGGTAAAAGTTTCTTAACTTTCTTGAGTAGATTAGCAGGTTACCTAGGGTTGGAAACATTTATGTTTAAGTCAACTCATGATTTTATAATAGCCTTTCAGTAGATTCAGTTAATACTGCTTTGTGATATATTGTCTAAGTCCTTGCAAGAAAGTCACTTTAAATGTATCGTTGGAGGCTTGTGAAATTATTTGATTTCTAAAGAATTTATGGTGATATTTGTTCCATGGAATCTAGAATCACCAATTTGAAGTCATGAGTTCTCACGCTTTCAGTGCCCAAATTCGATCAATTCTAAGTAGGATTATTTTGACAATGCCCAGACATTTGGCTTTGCTTTCATTCTGTTGTCTTTATATCTTTATATTGTCTTCTTTCTACTTCTTCTTGAATATACTCTTCCAACAAAATTTACATGAATCATCTAGGAAAGTAAAAATAATGCTTCTTTTAACTGTAGTTGGATTCTGTTTCCCAAAAAGCCTTTTTAAACTCTACAACAAATTCAACAAACGTTTTTGGGACAATTATTATTGCAGGCTTTCATGAGCATTATTGCATTCAGTATTGTTTCAACATTTCACTTCTCTTCAGAAGAAGGCATAAATGTTTTCATTTTGCAGATAAAACCAGGAAACTCAGAAAGGACCAGTTGGGCTTAAGTGGCAAAGGTTATATCAGGGCTCAAGACTATGAGCCTCATAGATGTAAGATGTGTACTTAATGCTTATTCTGTCATTGTCAGCAAAACTACTGTGAATTTCATGCTAATCCTTTTTCTAAGTTCCTATCAAAGTATATTTTGAATGTACTTAGGAGAAGTGTGTTTTCCAATTTCAACTCATAATTGTGTTTAGCTTGTCAATATTATATGTGCAAATACCTTTGTGATCCATATAGTGTCTAGAAATTGACTTTAAATCCTTAGTTATTGCTATGGTTTGGATGTGGTTTGTCCCCACCAAAACTCATGTTGAAATTTGGCCTCCAGTATGGCAGTGTTGAGAGGTGGGGCCTAATGGGCTGTGTTTGGGTCCTGGGGCAGATCCCTCATGATTACCTTCACGCCCTCTCTCAGGAGTGAGTTCTCTTGAAAATGGATTAGTTCCCATGAGAACAGATATTTTAACTGTTTTCCCATTTGTCCTGAGAATACTTGCCTACATTTGTCGCCGTAGCATTTACCCCAAGATAACTTTGGCACAAAATAGCTTTTGCTTTTATTATTATTTTCGCATCACTCTAGTGTATTGACTTTGGAAACAAAAGATAACATTCTATTTACAGGATTCTGTTTTTAGTAATGGTATTTACATTTATAAAATATAGTAATTCTTGATTGCCGAAAGTGTTAAATCCTAGAAAATGTAGCATTGCTACACGTGAAGTTAACATCGTTTTCGAGCAGTTGTTGGCCAAAGATTCGTCTGATGAATTCAGTTTTTCTGAAATAGATGATTCTGATGATTCAGATGTTTCTGATGTTAGTTTTGTGTAGAAATAACTCCAAGAACAGTTTTTATATTTTATTTTCACATTGAAAATCAGTCAGATTTGCGTCAGCCTCAAAGAACGTGTTTATGTAAAATTAAATGAGTGCTGGCAGCGAGCTACATGTATTTTTTTTTTTTTCCTAAACGAGAAAAGCATTAAAAAGAGTCTGGCTTCTTGATCTCTCTCTCTTGCGTCCTCTCTTGCCACGTGATCTCTTTGCACATGGCCCCTCCCCTCCTGCTTTCTCCCATGATTTGAAATATCCAGAGGTCCTCACCAGATAACAGCTGCCATTCAATTTTGGACTTTTCGGTGACCAGAATTATGAGCCCAATAAGTCTCTTTTCTTTATAAATTACCCAGCCTTAGACATTCTGTTATAGCAAAACACAGTGGACTAAGACAGTTACGGAAGGCAAACAGTATTCTAAGCTGCCTTCATACTTGAACTGTTGAAGTTTAGTCTGCAGGTTACCAGAACTGTACTCGTAACACATGGCAGTCAGACTTAGTAAAATTAATATGTATTTATATAGGATCTAAAGTATATGTAATTAAAAATTACTGAATAGTTATTTTACTGATTTTCCCTTTGAAAAACCTGATCCATGGACTGGGCACAGTGACTCACACCTGTAATCCCAGCAATTTTGGAAGCCAAGGTGGGCAGGTCACTTGAGGTCAGTAGTTTGAGACCAGCTTGGCCAACACGGTGAAACCCCGTCTTGACTACAAATACAAAAAATTAGCTGAGTGTGGTGGTGTGCGTTTGTAATTTCAGCTATTCAGGTGGCTGGGGCCCCAGAATCCCTTGAACCCAGGAGGCAGAGATTGCAGGGAGCCAACATCGCACCGCTGCACACCAGCACCTCACACCTGGGTGATGGAGTGCGACTCTTGTCTCAAAAAAACCAACCAGCCAACCAGACAAACAAACAAAAACAAACCAAAACAAAAACCCAACTGAGCCATGGAATTTTTCTTTAATTGGAAATATATGAAAGTGGAAGATATTAATTTCAGCAGGTACCTTAGGAGACTG
>NW_012104754.1:395478-402632 GCF_000951045.1 Mandrillus leucophaeus | reverse complement strand
AGATGTAAGATGTGTACTTAATGCTTATTCTGTCATTGTCAGCAAAACTACTGTGAATTTCATGCTAATCCTTTTTCTAAGTTCCTATCAAAGTATATTTTGAATGTACTTAGGAGAAGTGTGTTTTCCAATTTCAACTCATAATTGTGTTTAGCTTGTCAATATTATATGTGCAAATACCTTTGTGATCCATATAGTGTCTAGAAATTGACTTTAAATCCTTAGTTATTGCTATGGTTTGGATGTGGTTTGTCCCCACCAAAACTCATGTTGAAATTTGGCCTCCAGTATGGCAGTGTTGAGAGGTGGGGCCTAATGGGCTGTGTTTGGGTCCTGGGGCAGATCCCTCATGATTACCTTCACGCCCTCTCTCAGGAGTGAGTTCTCTTGAAAATGGATTAGTTCCCATGAGAACAGATATTTTAACTGTTTTCCCATTTGTCCTGAGAATACTTGCCTACATTTGTTGCCGTAGCATTTACCCCAAGATAACTTTGGCACAAAATAGCTTTTGCTTTTATTATTATTTTCGCATCACTCTAGTGTATTGACTTTGGAAACAAAAGATAACATTCTATTTACAGGATTCTGTTTTTAGTAATGGTATTTACATTTATAAAATATAGTAATTCTTGATTGCCGAAAGTGTTAAATCCTAGAAAATGTAGCATTGCTACACGTGAAGTTAACATCGTTTTCGAGCAGTTGTTGGCCAAAGATTCGTCTGATGAATTCAGTTTTTCTGAAATAGATGATTCTGATGATTCAGATGTTTCTGATGTTAGTTTTGTGTAGAAATAACTCCAAGAACAGTTTTTATATTTTATTTTCACATTGAAAATCAGTCAGATTTGCGTCAGCCTCAAAGAACGTGTTTATGTAAAATTAAATGAGTGCTGGCAGCGAGCTACATGTATTTTTTTTTTTTTCCTAAACGAGAAAAGCATTAAAAAGAGTCTGGCTTCTTGATCTCTCTCTCTTGCGTCCTCTCTTGCCACGTGATCTCTTTGCACATGGCCCCTCCCCTCCTGCTTTCTCCCATGATTTGAAATATCCAGAGGTCCTCACCAGATAACAGCTGCCATTCAATTTTGGACTTTTCGGTGACCAGAATTATGAGCCCAATAAGTCTCTTTTCTTTATAAATTACCCAGCCTTAGACATTCTGTTATAGCAAAACACAGTGGACTAAGACAGTTACGGAAGGCAAACAGTATTCTAAGCTGCCTTCATACTTGAACTGTTGAAGTTTAGTCTGCAGGTTACCAGAACTGTACTCGTAACACATGGCAGTCAGACTTAGTAAAATTAATATGTATTTATATAGGATCTAAAGTATATGTAATAAAAAATTACTGAATAGTTATTTTACTGATTTTCCCTTTGAAAAACCTGAGCCATGGACTGGGCACAGTGACTCACACCTGTAATCCCAGCAATTTTGGAAGCCAAGGTGGGCAGGTCACTTGAGGTCAGTAGTTTGAGACCAGCTTGGCCAACACGGTGAAACCCCGTCTTGACTACAAATACAAAAAATTAGCTGAGTGTGGTGGTGTGCGTTTGTAATTTCAGCTATTCAGGTGGCTGAGGCCCCAGAATCCCTTGAACCCAGGAGGCAGAGATTGCAGGGAGCCAACATCGCACCACTGCACACCAGCACCTCACACCTGGGTGATGGAGTGCGACTCTTGTCTCAAAAAAACCAACCAGCCAACCAGACAAACAAACAAAAACAAACCAAAACAAAAACCCAACTGAGCCATGGAATTTTTCTTTAATTGGAAATATATGAAAGTGGAAGATATTAATTTCAGCAGGTACCTTAGGAGACTGAATATACAACTTGAAGCTGTGTATTATAATAGAATGAAATTCAATCTATGACACCAAAAAAAAAAAAAAGAGTAAAAACATGTAACACAGGAATGGGAATAAAAAGCAAAGAATGAGAGAAAGAAAATGATGCTGAAGAAATCTCTTAAAAATAGTTCTCAAATGACAACTATTGCGTGGGGGTCCTTAAGGAGACGAAGATATTCTGAAGTCAGAAATGTGGTATTACGAGCTTTTAGTTTGTGTAAGAGGAAGGTGATGACTGATTTTTATAAAGATTTGTTTTCGTCTTTAAAAATTACCTTTTAAACTTAACTATCTTTGGAATTCTCAGGATCATTTAGGAAAGCTTTGCGAGACTTTTAGCCTTTGAAGCTTAATGTGTTTTGGTGATTCAATGAGCAATTCACTGCTTCATGACCAAGTTTCTTTTATTGTTTAAGCTACTGCCCAATTATAAGTTAGGTAACTTTCGAAAAACTGCACCACTTACATCTGGTGATTTGAGCATGTTAATGTCTCGGTGTGGCCAATTTAATAAAGAAGTCAAATTTGCATCCAAGAGTCTTTTAAGCAGTGGAAAGCTCATCATCTCAGTGTCCAGAAAATTGGTATGTAAGCCTACAAATGTACAATAAAATGCTAAATACTATTTCAGACGCAAGTAATAAGTTTAATTTCTTGAGGGAATTATCTTCCAAAATGCATCATCCAGAATGGCCAGAATATCATATGATAGTCTTAGAAGAAAATTAGTTGTGTGTGTGTGTGTGTGTGTGTGTGTGTGTGTGTATGCCATGCACTTAAGGAAATTATAAAGTAATATTTAATCGAGATGTCCAGAGCTCTCAGTGCCTTTATGCAGATTTTAGAGACAGACAGGTTTAGGTATTTAATATTTTAATTCTATGTCCAAAATAATTCTATGTTTATTTCTTTCACCTAATTTGCCATTTCCAAAAAAGCACCAAAAAAATAATCAGTATATTTCAGCCATAGACCTTATGGTTCATCTAAGTACATCTAAGCATATTTGTAATGAAAGCTTGCATCATTTCTAAGATTTTTTTATCAGTAATTTCAGTATCTTAATTCAGTGGGAACTTATTAAAGAATATAGTTCAAATACATGTATGTAGTCTCCTTATGGAGAGCACATAATATGTCAGTCAGGGGTCACCAACTGGTAGCACAGAGGATGATTCCTTCCCTTAGATGTGGTTTCTTCTCTTTAAATAATTTTCAAAAATAATTCTGGGTTTAATCATGATTTTGGTGGAGCATGCACCCTACTACGCCTGAATCCCCACCATTCCCAATTGTCTTAAACAAACTTTCATCTAAATGTTTCTGTTAGCTGTTTGGCTCCTGAGGGAATTTGATTTTATGGCAAGATCTACTACTTCCAGAACTGTAGCAATTACTGGGGCAAGTAAACACTTGTGTAGCAGTTAAATAGCCATTCGGGGCGGGATAAAATTATGTCCCAACAGGTGGTCTAAAGCAGAAGGGAGTGGGTGTGGGTTGGAGGAATCGGGACACCCTCATGGAAGCCTGGGACCTGGCTTTTTGCTGTGTGAGTAGTCAGTGGAAGCATGGAGAGGAAGATAGCATGATGTGTTAGGGTGTGAAGAGCTGGGAGAAATCTCACTGGGTCCATGTAGGGAAAATGGAAGCTTCAAAACAACCACCTCCACGGCAACAATGAATAGGCTCACGAAGTGCGTTAAAGTACAGTCTTTAACTAAAACATGCGGTTACAGATTGCGTGGCCACAACATTCTTTGTACTAGGGTTTCAGTGGAGCCCATATTTTTGGTGATGTCAGTGACAAATTGGCCATTCTGCACCGACAACCTTTCTTTAGTGTATTGGGGAGGTTTTACACTGAAGCACCATCTTCTGAACTCTTCTACAGGGAAGAGAGATTATAGAGGAACTTGGGTTCCAACATTTTAGGATAAATAATCTGATATTGGAAATATTTGCCCTTTACAGGGACACAGCTTGACCTTAACAATCTAGTTAACATGTCTGTTTACTTCCTCTTTGACTAGGAAATAACTTCTGGTGGATAAACTAACTTCCTCAGGAAGTCCCCAACTTCCCTAGGCTGTTAGACTAATTAACAAATCAGCAGAGAGAAGCACTTTAGTTGTAAAGGGTATCTTTGCATTCTATATACTTAAAAAAAAGGTAGCAAGTCCACACCATGGAGGGAATAATATACAAGTAGTTTAAAAATTGCTTGTAAATCATTTAGAGATGGTTGAAGAATTGTAAGGGGTGAAGTCTATGGGAATTAGGTGGCAACATAGTTAATTATTTTATATATATATATAAAAATATATAAAATAATATATTATATATATAAAATAATATATAATATTATATATATAAAACAAAGAAACTTTCTGTTGTTTATAATGGCTACTGTTTTTCAAGATGGGGTGGGGCACCTGTTACACTGAGGGACATTTATTCTTCTAAATAATGAGACACGTTTGGTTATGTGAATATTCAGATGTGGGCTATAGAAAACCAGATTTCTCTGCCCAGTAGAGAAATTCTGAGCTGCAAAGCAAGAAGGCGTAGGAGGTATCCAGGAGAGTGAAGAAGGAGATGGACCTAAAGAAGATGGATGGTGGAGCAAAGATGTTTCCAGCATCTTGAGGGTAGTGGCCCATAAGGTGACATGTTCCTGTGTCCCTGAAAATCTTTAGTCAAGTCTGTGAAACTCACAACATGCTTGGTGGGCATGGATTTACTGTGGAAAACAGTTTAGGGCTGGATTTTGAGATTGTTCGTTTGCCTTTTGTGTCATCACCTGACTTTCACAGACACAACTAAAGCCAACTTCTGAAGAATCCATCCATTAACACATCCTTAATATTCAATATGAATACATTTAAGCATGCTGAATTATGCTTTTTCTTCCATCATACATAGCAATATTTTCTATAACGTTAATTTATGTAATCCATATTAACTGTTCTCTTTTGAGTATAATTTTGAACTTACATTATTCCCATTATTAAAAATTACTATTCTTTTTGATGCTTGGCTTTTTACAACTTCTTCTGTGGATAACTTTTAAGCTTCTCCTCTGAACCTCCAACATTATATTTCCTACTGTAAAACCACCCTTCCTTTTGGCCATAAAAGAATGCTCTAGACCCACCCTAGATATATTTTTCTGCTGAAGACAGAATCAGTTATGTCCTCAGAGCATCTGGGTTCTTTTAGTAGGGAAATATGGACCAGGCACATTGGCTCATGCATGTAATCCCTGTACTTTGGGAGGCTGAGGTGGGAACTCCTGGTCTTGAGGCCAGGAGTTCAAGACCAGCCTGGGCAACACCTCTACAAAAAAAATTGAGAAAATTAGCTGGGTGTGGTGGCACACACCTGTTGTCCCAGCTACTCAGGAGACTGAAACATGAGGATCTCTTGAGCCCAGGAGTTTGAGGCTGTAGTGAGCTATGATTGCACCACTGCACTTCACCTTGGGAAACAGAGTGAGATCCATACTCAGAAGAAACAGAAATATACATGAGACATAAGTATGGGAATCAAGCAAAGGGTTCCTGCTGCGGGCTCACATTTAGTAAAGTTAGAGCTGGATAATATGTGCTGATTTAAGGAAGCAGTATACATGGATTTTATCAATTTCTAATATTGGGTATCATAAATTCTTATATGACACTTTTATTCTTTTATTATGAAGCTTTGTGGGTACAAGGCTTTCTACTATGCAGAAACCAAACATATAACTTACACTGGGTCTTCCTTACTAGATCTGCAAATATGCCCAGACATGCACGATCCGCAGCAATGCCAGTACTAGGCCACAGCCCAATCAGCATATTCCTGCATGAGAGGTCTGTGTGTGCTTCCTGCGATGCCTCCATGGTATCATTCCTGCACTTGGTTGAAATCTTTTGAGGAAGGAATTGCGTTTTATTCAGCTCTGTATTCCTGGTGGCTACTGGAGTATTTGTCATTTAATAAACATTTGATAAATATTTATTGAATGGATGAATGCATTTTTATTCAAGATTTTAAGATGGAATAACCCTCTTGATTAGCTTTTCCAACTATAATCATAAAGACTATGACCTCAAAAGCTATGCAGTATCAAGATAATATATGAGAGATGTAGTTACTTTTTTAAAAAAAAAAACTTAATGTTATTGCTTATGGAAACTTGAGATACACCATGGGAATATTTGGCAGTTGTTTACTCTTAGTTGTCTTTTGTGTTAAGGGAACAAACAACTTTAAGCAGAACAGATACTTTGAAAGGAAGGTGGAACAGAAGATACCATTTCTATTTTACATTGTCATTTAACATTTTAAAAGCAAAAGACAATTTATTGTCTACGAACTGTCTGTAGCTCTATAAACAGTTCCTCTCAGAAATGTTTTTAACATTCCAGATAACCGAATGAGATATATTTAGAAATCTAAACTTCTAGGGCTATTCAGCCCTCCCACATTAATTTCAAAGGCAGAAGAAAAATATTATTCCTTCCTCAGCAATTTAATTTTAAATCCTTTCTCAGTGTCTTTTAACCTCAATACATTTAATTGTTTTAATTATTCATCTGCTGATATCTCAAAGTAGCAAATTAGAGCTTATGATTTTTTAACTGATGAAATTGGAGAAGTAACTTTCATTTTACTGGCATAAAATATGGCTGAATTGGTTAGTTTAATATGTGTGCTCAGATTTTTTTTTTTTTTTTGGTTCACTGATTTATTATAGAGAAAAAGTTAAAAGAAACATTCTTAGAGAAGAAAATAATACTATTCTTTCCTTGTTTTATTTTATTTTTAGCATTATCCTAGAACCAACCTTGGCTTCAGATTATCTTTTGCAAGTTATATTCTGTTTCCTAGAAACTGGGACAGTGTAAAGCTCATGTTTTGTTTAGCTGGATTGGAACTGGACAGGACAGAAATTGGGAAATGAATTCATCAAATCTCAGAAATTTACAAAGGTCTAAATCTGGTTAATGGATGCATCAAAAAATGAAGTAGGAGGTTGAATTCATCATTTAATCTGGATGAGAAAACAAAAGCTGTGAGACAAAAATTTAGAGATTTTTTTAACTCTCATTTATGTGTGATACAAGTAATTTTTTCTCTGTAAACAAGGAATAATAAAATTACCTACTTCCTGTGTTTTTTTGTGAGGATTGAATTAATAAATTATATCTAGTCCTTTTCCATATGCATTTAGCTCATTTACTTTTATAACCTAATCACAGCTACTTCATGTAAACGGTGTATCTTTAACTTGTTCAGTGAGTAGACTT
>NW_012104754.1:382606-394063 GCF_000951045.1 Mandrillus leucophaeus | reverse complement strand
GTAGAGAATTTGAGAGTGATTATAATCCTTTAGGACAAATTAACATTACTGCACCATCCACACGGATGAGCAGTGGGCTTGGCTTTGTATATCTGGGTTTTTTTTTTTTTAATTTTCTCTCCATTTTTGTTGCATTTTATAAAATATTTGTATAAATTGGAAGTTTTTAAAGTACAGGTTGTTTGCAGATCAAGAAGTTCTCTTCTAGAACACAATCTCTTGTATTACCACATACTATATCTTTCCCCTGTGTCTCCCTTGTGTGCCCTCGACTGTCCTCATCAACAGCTGCATGTGCTGAGTTCTTCAGACGGAATTGCTGGTCACATTTATTCTTATTTGCTCATTTAATATATGGCTGTTGAAGACCTGGATGGAGCTTTTTTTTAGTAGTCTGTTAACACCTCTTATATGACTGCTCTTTTGTAACATCTTGCCAGTATTTTACTCATCGTAACCTTCACGTTTGCGTTTTAGAATTAAGTGTTCTCTGATTGCATTAACCGTGCAAGACCCCCTAGTCACAGTAACAGCCAATTTGGCTAATGTTTAGAAAAAGTAGATTAAAGCAGGGAATCATTTATAGTTTAATATGTATACTGTGAGCCTGTTCTTTTACCTCAGTCGTATCATTTTATGTTCATTCCTCTATCATGTGAAGAAGGGCTAAAACCTTTTTCTTTTGAATATGTGGTTGCTGATTGTTTGTGTTGGCTTTTTCTTTCATAAATCACAGAGCAGAATATCCTTTGTGATTTTTAGTTTGGATGTCTTTGAACTCTATAAGATTAAAATATGCTTTTATTTTTTCAGAAGTAACAGATCTAATGGAAAGAATTGGGAAAATACAATAAAATGATATGATACGTACTGAATCAGAAATTCACATATTTGATATTGGAAGTAGTGCATTTTCATCAGGACAAAAGGAGAAAGGAGCAGAAATGTTTTTTGTTTTGTTTTGTTTTGTGAGTATCGAGTCGATGAATGACACAGCCTTGTATTTTGGCGGAGAGGAAAGATGAGTGATGGGCAGCCCAACTCCTCCAAAGTCTCCATTCTTATATGCTAGTAAAGAGCATCTGTGAAATTCAGACATTTTTTGCTCATGGTTTTATCTCTCAGAAGTTAGAAAAAGTAGTGATGGAAAAGAGTTTAAAATAAAAAAATATAAAAAATGAAATTCTAGTCAAATAATTGTGAGAATTTCCAATGGGCAGAAATTGGAGCCAGTGTGCAAGTTTCTCCCGTGAGCTCAGATGTAAAAGCCCATATACAAGGGGAAAGGCAGGCATAGACTCCAGGGGCCGGAATACCACATCTCTGGGATAGTGTCAGTAGGAGGAAATCACAAATGATCTGAGACAAACAAGAATGAAAAAGCAGAAAACTGTAGAAAAGCATATTTTTTGAAATTATGTAGGCAGGTAATGTGGGAAGCATGTCAAAGAAAGCAGAAGGCAAATGACAAAAGTGTCATATAACACACAACAGAGGAATGAGAGCAGCACAAACAATTGTCTTCAGTTCTTTCAATGGCAAAGCACATGGCTTTATGTGAAAGGCATGAGGATAGCAACAGCTAACCATTCTATATTGCTTACTTTGTGCCAGGCATGGTTTTAAGTGCATTACATATATTCATTCATTTAACCCCAGAACCAATGAGGCAATAACCAGTTTAGAAAAAGAAGGACTGGAATAGAGAATGCAAATAATTTGCACAGAATCATACAGTTAAAAGTGCCTTTTACTAAGGCATCATTCTCTCGACTCATAGTAAAGATCTATGATTTAAAATTGCAGCCCAGAAAAAAAGATGTAATATTTTAAAAAGAATTTCTAAAACAAGTATAAGTCAACAAACGTGGACCAATCACTATGCAAGGGACTGAAAGAACTGGAGATTAGCCTATTATCTTTGAAAACTGGGGTAAGTATAAGCTCCTTACAACACAACCTGTTAAGTCTGATTCATTGTTCAGCTAACCTAGTTTAACACCTACCCTAGGTCAGGTCCCTTGCAAAGTGTCAAAGATAAGAAGATGCATTTGATGCCAACGTCACCACCCCCAGGTGATCAGTCTATGACAAAGACAAACAAAGGAAGGAGAACTATAATTCAATTTAAGGTGATACTTAAAAACCACAGTGGACCCAGAGGAAAGAGCCATGCCTGGGAACGAGGGGCATCTTGTAGGGGCTTCACGGAGGAGCTGATGTCTGATCCAGACTCTCAGGTGTAGTGGAGTCACCAGGGAGAATTGGAACACAAGGTTGTTCCTGTGTGTGAGGAAGGCTCAGAAGTGTGAAAGGACCAGGGAGTTTGTGAACATTGGTCATTTATCCCCAGGCTATTCAGTGTGGGATCTGGGATCAGCAGCATCCCATCCCTAGAAGTTGTTAGAGACACAAAATCCAGGCTCCACCCTAGGTCTGTCTAATCAGAATCGGTATGTAAATATAACTTCTCCAAGTGACTTGGATGCAAATTGAGGTTTGAGATGTGCTGTTGTTGACCCATTGCGTAATTCCAGTGTTGAGCGCATGCAGTAAGTGATGGAACAGAGGACAAAGTTTCTTGCACGTTTGGAGTCGGGGGGTGGGTAGGTAGGGTCGGGGGATGCTGACTTCAAACTTTATCCCCAGAGCAATAATGATCTGTCACAAAATCCTAGTACAAGCTTAGTAAGCAGTTTGTACACCTGGTCCTTGCAAACCATTGGTCCGTATATCAACCTGTTTGTGGTTTCCAGAAATGAATATGTTGATTGCTAGGAATTTCCAGGCTACCAAGAGTAAATGCTGCCAAACAATGTTAGTAGCAAGCAATATTTCAGACCTTGTGATACTAGAGACTACATTGAAAATAGCAATGACCCTCCAGAACTTTCCGTTTTTACCAAGCTCAACCCTGAAATTCAGTCAGAGCAATCTAAACCATAGTTGGAATTCTCTACCTAGTCTGATTTTTTCCTGGTGGAATTAGAAAATGAGCCTTCAGTGGGATCTTCTCAGTAAGGAGTGTTATTTTGTATTTTGGGGATCTCTTATGTCTGAGAAACATTTTGATGAATAGCTGTGGAGGAAAGCTTATACTTTTTGTTCATCTCTGGCACGGTGATTTATTCTTAGGTTCCCAAATTGCATAGTACATGTGCCCTCGACTGTCCTCATCAACAGCTGCATGTGCTGAGTTCTTCAGACGGAATTGCTGGTCACATTTATTCTTATTTGCTCATTTAATATATGGCTGTTGAAGACCTGGATGGAGCTTTTTTTTAGTAGTCTGTTAACACCTCTTATATGACTGCTCTTTTGTAACATCTTGCCAGTATTTTACTCATCGTAACCTTCACGTTTGCGTTTTAGAATTAAGTGTTCTCTGATTGCATTAACCGTGCAAGACCCCCTAGTCACAGTAACAGCCAATTTGGCTAATGTTTAGAAAAAGTAGATTAAAGCAGGGAATCATTTATAGTTTAATATGTATACTGTGAGCCTGTTCTTTTACCTCAGTCGTATCATTTTATGTTCATTCCTCTATCATGTGAAGAAGGGCTAAAACCTTTTTCTTTTGAATATGTGGTTGCTGATTGTTTGTGTTGGCTTTTTCTTTCATAAATCACAGAGCAGAATATCCTTTGTGATTTTTAGTTTGGATGTCTTTGAACTCTATAAGATTAAAATATGCTTTTATTTTTTCAGAAGTAACAGATCTAATGGAAAGAATTGGGAAAATACAATAAAATGATATGATACGTACTGAATCAGAAATTCACATATTTGATATTGGAAGTAGTGCATTTTCATCAGGACAAAAGGAGAAAGGAGCAGAAATGTTTTTTGTTTTGTTTTGTTTTGTGAGTATCGAGTCGATGAATGACACAGCCTTGTATTTTGGCGGAGAGGAAAGATGAGTGATGGGCAGCCCAACTCCTCCAAAGTCTCCATTCTTATATGCTAGTAAAGAGCATCTGTGAAATTCAGACATTTTTTGCTCATGGTTTTATCTCTCAGAAGTTAGAAAAAGTAGTGATGGAAAAGAGTTTAAAATAAAAAAATATAAAAAATGAAATTCTAGTCAAATAATTGTGAGAATTTCCAATGGGCAGAAATTGGAGCCAGTGTGCAAGTTTCTCCCGTGAGCTCAGATGTAAAAGCCCATATACAAGGGGAAAGGCAGGCATAGACTCCAGGGGCCGGAATACCACATCTCTGGGATAGTGTCAGTAGGAGGAAATCACAAATGATCTGAGACAAACAAGAATGAAAAAGCAGAAAACTGTAGAAAAGCATATTTTTTGAAATTATGTAGGCAGGTAATGTGGGAAGCATGTCAAAGAAAGCAGAAGGCAAATGACAAAAGTGTCATATAACACACAACAGAGGAATGAGAGCAGCACAAACAATTGTCTTCAGTTCTTTCAATGGCAAAGCACATGGCTTTATGTGAAAGGCATGAGGATAGCAACAGCTAACCATTCTATATTGCTTACTTTGTGCCAGGCATGGTTTTAAGTGCATTACATATATTCATTCATTTAACCCCAGAACCAATGAGGCAATAACCAGTTTAGAAAAAGAAGGACTGGAATAGAGAATGCAAATAATTTGCACAGAATCATACAGTTAAAAGTGCCTTTTACTAAGGCATCATTCTCTCGACTCATAGTAAAGATCTATGATTTAAAATTGCAGCCCAGAAAAAAAGATGTAATATTTTAAAAAGAATTTCTAAAACAAGTATAAGTCAACAAACGTGGACCAATCACTATGCAAGGGACTGAAAGAACTGGAGATTAGCCTATTATCTTTGAAAACTGGGGTAAGTATAAGCTCCTTACAACACAACCTGTTAAGTCTGATTCATTGTTCAGCTAACCTAGTTTAACACCTACCCTAGGTCAGGTCCCTTGCAAAGTGTCAAAGATAAGAAGATGCATTTGATGCCAACGTCACCACCCCCAGGTGATCAGTCTATGACAAAGACAAACAAAGGAAGGAGAACTATAATTCAATTTAAGGTGATACTTAAAAACCACAGTGGACCCAGAGGAAAGAGCCATGCCTGGGAACGAGGGGCATCTTGTAGGGGCTTCACGGAGGAGCTGATGTCTGATCCAGACTCTCAGGTGTAGTGGAGTCACCAGGGAGAATTGGAACACAAGGTTGTTCCTGTGTGTGAGGAAGGCTCAGAAGTGTGAAAGGACCAGGGAGTTTGTGAACATTGGTCATTTATCCCCAGGCTATTCAGTGTGGGATCTGGGATCAGCAGCATCCCATCCCTAGAAGTTGTTAGAGACACAAAATCCAGGCTCCACCCTAGGTCTGTCTAATCAGAATCGGTATGTAAATATAACTTCTCCAAGTGACTTGGATGCAAATTGAGGTTTGAGATGTGCTGTTGTTGACCCATTGCGTAATTCCAGTGTTGAGCGCATGCAGTAAGTGATGGAACAGAGGACAAAGTTTCTTGCACGTTTGGAGTCGGGGGGTGGGTAGGTAGGGTCGGGGGATGCTGACTTCAAACTTTATCCCCAGAGCAATAATGATCTGTCACAAAATCCTAGTACAAGCTTAGTAAGCAGTTTGTACACCTGGTCCTTGCAAACCATTGGTCCGTATATCAACCTGTTTGTGGTTTCCAGAAATGAATATGTTGATTGCTAGGAATTTCCAGGCTACCAAGAGTAAATGCTGCCAAACAATGTTAGTAGCAAGCAATATTTCAGACCTTGTGATACTAGAGACTACATTGAAAATAGCAATGACCCTCCAGAACTTTCCGTTTTTACCAAGCTCAACCCTGAAATTCAGTCAGAGCAATCTAAACCATAGTTGGAATTCTCTACCTAGTCTGATTTTTTCCTGGTGGAATTAGAAAATGAGCCTTCAGTGGGATCTTCTCAGTAAGGAGTGTTATTTTGTATTTTGGGGATCTCTTATGTCTGAGAAACATTTTGATGAATAGCTGTGGAGGAAAGCTTATACTTTTTGTTCATCTCTGGCACGGTGATTTATTCTTAGGTTCCCAAATTGCATAGTACACCTGGATCTTTGTATCCAGAAATATCTTCAAGACTGAGCTGGGGCTTTAGACTCACAGACAGCCCTGGGCTTAAAATCAGGCTTCTTGATTTATTAGATGCTGATATGGTTTGGCTCTGTGTCCCCACCCAAATCTCATCTTGTAGCTCCCATGATTCCCAGGTGTTGTGGGAGGGACCTGGCAGGTAATCACTGAATCATGGGGGTGGGTCTTTCCCATGCTGTTCTCGTGATAGTGAATGAGTCTCACAAGATCTGATGGTTATATAAGAGGGAGTTTCCCTGCACAAGCTCTCTCTCTGTCTGCTGCCATCCGTGAAAGATGTGACTTGCTCCTCCTTGCCTTCCACCATGATTGTGAGGCTTCCCCAGCCACATGGAACTGTGAGTCCATTAACCCTATTCTTCTTCCCAGTCTCGGGTGTGTCTTTATTAGCAGCATGAAAATGGACTAATACAGACGCATACAAAACTCAGTCTCTCATTGGAGAAAATGGAGATAAAATACTTCTCTCTCAAGTTATGGCAAGGATTCGAATATAATACATGTAAGGGCTACTAGATCACTGCCAGACACTTGGAAAATGCTTAGTGAACATTATTCTTAATAAGTTACAAATTTAAGTCTGTTGAAGTATACTAGGTCAGCAAGTAGAAGGATCTGGAAGCTGGGGCCAGGGGAACACAGACAGTGCTGGGTTGCTGAGTTCTATTGTTCTTGCATCCTTGGCCAGCTCTGTTCTGCTTGTTCTTTTCACCCAGCTGTAGACTGTAGAAGGGTTTTGTCCCTAATTGAGGCAGGGGCAGTTATCCTAGGATATTTAGAAAAAGGCTTATTTTTCTTTGGATTGCATTTCACAATACCTTAAGGAACCTCTGTGCATGTGCCTGTCTGGGGTGGTAAAGATTGTTATATTAGTCTATATTCATTTCCTAGCACTGCCATAACAAAGTATAATACCACACACTGGGTAGCTTAAGACAATAGCAACTTACTGTTTTGCGGCAATGGATTCTAGAAGTCAGAAATCAAGGTGGCAGCAGCCATGTTCCCTTTGAGGATCTGTAGGGAAGAATCCTTTCTTGCCTTTCTCAGCCTCTTTTGGTTCCTGACAGTCTTTGGCATTCTTTGGCTTGCAGCTGCATCACTCCAGTCCCTGTGTCCTTCATCACATGGCATTTTCCCTGCATGTCTGTGTGTCTGTGACTCTTCTCTTATAAGGACAGCAGTTGTGGAATTGAGGGCCCACTCTGCTGCGGTATGATCTCATCTTAACTAATGACATCTGCAATGACCCTGTCTCCAAATAAGGTCACATTCTGAGGTACTGGGGGTGAGGACTTTTTTTTTTTTTCTCTGAGAGGGTGTCTTGCTCTGTCTCCCAGGCTGGAGTGCAGTGGTGCAATCTGGTCTCACTGCAACCTCTGCCTCCTGGGTTCAAGCAGTTCTCCTGCCTCACCCTCGCAAGTAGCTGGAATTACAAGTGCCTGCCACCATGCCCAGCTAATTTGAACCTCCTGAGTTCAAGCGATTCTCCTGCCTCAGCTTCTGGAGTAGCTGGGATTACAGGTGCTCGCCACCACACCCGGCTAATGTTTGTGATTTTAATAGAGATGGGGTTTCACCCTTTTGGCCAGACTGTTCTCAAACTCCTGACCTCAAGTGATCCACCCACCTTGGTCACCCAAAGTGTTGGGATTACAGGGGATAGCCACCGTACCTGGCCGGGGTGAGGGCTTTAACATATCTTTCTGGGGGACACAATTCAATCCATAAAAGAGCCTTGGGAGCTGGTCTGCTCTCTTCGCATCCTTTGCCTTCCTCACCTGCATCACCAGGGTAAGAGGAGCCTGTGTAGATTAAGGACAGGCTGCAGCATCTCACATGCTAGAGCTGGGAGAGCCCGGCCACAATTGTGAATAGTCTCACAGCTGGGATTTACTGAGTTTCTTGTGGCCTGAGCTTGCTAATACACCCCCAGAGTGAAGACACTCAAGGCAAGCCTCCAACAGAATTGCTACACTCTCCAGGTATTTTATATCCAGAAATCCATTATCTGTTTCTTTAGGTTCCTGGCCAGTGAACCAAATGTTAGACTTTTAGGGACTCCTGGAGTTGACCTAGTCCCACCAAAACCATTCCATGAGACTGAGACCTGAAAAGGATGAATGCTTACCCTACAGTTGGGTACATTTGTGTAGAGAACCCAAACAAGATGGAATCCTGCACACCCAATTCCTTCTTCCAGACTCTACACCCAATTAATTCACTTCTTTTCCCCTGGTATGAACACAGGAGGCACTAGAGATAGGCAGGAAGTTCTTGGTGCATGGAAATTCCTCCACAGGGAAATCAAGAGGAATGGGGAAGACGGAAGTATCCCTCATAACAGTTATGACTGCCATTTTTTTTTTTTTTTTGGTGGTAGTGATTAATGTTATGTGTCAACTTGACCAGGTCATAGAGTGCTCAGACACTGGGTTAAATATTATGTCGGGGTGTGTCTGTGAGTGTATTTCTGGATGACAGGAACATTTGAATCAGTAGACTAAGTAAGGCAGATTGTCTCTCCCAGTGTGGGCGCGTCTCATCCAATCCATGGAAAGCCTGAATGGAATAAAAGGCTGAATGAAAAAGAATTCTTTCTGTTTGCCTGACTGTCTTTGATCTGGGACATCAGTCTGTCTTTGAAGTTGGCCTTGAACTGGAACTTACACCATCGGCTTGGCTGAGTCTCCTCTAGTTTTCTGACTGCAGACCTTGGGACTTCTCAGCCTACATGTTAGAATACATTTTAGATTGTAGATATATAACATAGTATATGGTAACTTAACATAAAACCTTGCATATGTGTGTGTGTGTGTGTGTGTGTGTCCTATTGATTCTATTTCTCTGCAAAACCCCAATACGTTAGTAAATGTGATGTGATCTCTGGCATATTTTAGGATTCAATGAGACTTTAAAAGAACATAATTCCCAACACATGATTTTGAGAAATTTAGCAATGAAAACACTTGGTGTTTTATGACTTCCGAGAAATCTCAGGGACATTCTAACCCATCCCTGGTGCAGTGATCTCTTTCCACTCCTCCCTCTGCTTTTATGTCCTTATGTGTGGAAAAATTAACAAAAGGATGACTTCGTATGTATTTTTCCAATGTTTTCTATTTGTTACAAAAATAAGAAAATTAAGCCTCTTGGGAAGTGGCCAGGATATGTAACTCTCCAAGGGTACCCCACACACACAGTCAACTTGAGCAATTTCCAAGAGTTCCAGATTTTAGGGCTCATGCACCTGTTCAACTCAAAACTAGAGTAAGAACGTTATGCCTTACACTCAATTTCTAAAACGAAGCTTGCAGTGGTTGGCATGACCAAGAATTTGTCAATATTTGAAAAGTAAATATTTATAGTCCATGAAACCTGCTCTTCTTTACATCAAAACCCAAACCCCACATGATGTGAGAACTAACTGAGCCTTTCAAGTGATATTGAGTAAGAGGAGATTTGGATTAACTAGACTCAGTGGGTTGCCATGGAGGAAACTAGGCTAACCTTTGTACTCTTAGAAGGAGACAGACCCGGATAGGCCAACGGGGAAGCAGGGTAGGTGGGAAGAGGGAAGAAGGAATCCATATCAGAGCCTTCATCTGGTGTTTGTCTCACATGTCCTAGTCTCCTAAAATTTTTACATCCCACAACAACAATTTGCCTACCTGTTCAATTGATTTCATGATCTTAATTTAAAAATGAGCTGTTGGATCTCCCTTTCATAAATTAAGCACAAAACTCTACTTTCTGCCTTTCTTCTTGTGACCAGAGAACCAGTTGACTCATCTCAGTTATAATTTGTTTAACAGGTTTCATTTGCCTTTCCCCCAATACATGAACACTTTTATGTGTTTAACAGTTATTTGTTTCAGAGGGTCTGCATTGCATAATGCTGTGAGCAGCCAAGGTTTTCACGTAATGATTTTTTATGAACCATACAAAGACAGCTCGAGTTATGTAAATCTCAATGAACTCTCTAGCAACAAGAGTCTCAATCCTCAGGCTTCATCATGGAGCCACTTCTCTGTCACTGTCTTTGAATTATTGGTCTAGCCAACATCTTCTTTTCCCCTTGCTGCGGTATTTTAGGAGGAAGGAACTGGCTAAATCCTAGCTAGACACATGTATGCATTCTGGTATTTAAGAGCCAACAAAATAGAGCCAGGAATCACCTTGTCTCCTGTACCATACTTGGATTTGAAGTTCAGATCCTCAATGTAGTGCTTATAAGAAACACACACTGGATTTCTCATGGTGAAGTCCAAGGCAAAGGCATAGAAAGACCACTTGATCCTGGATGGGACAACATGTGGAAACCCTCCTTGCCCTCCTTTTTATCTTCTTTACTTCTTTCACTGTGGCCAGGGTTGGAAAGGTGAGTGGATGATGGGTTTAATTCTTTGAAATGTTAAGTGTGGAACTTTGAACCATGGTCCGTCTTTTCCGGATTTAGCGAGAATTGAAGGCTGTGCTCAGAGAGGTTGAAGGAAACATCTGCTTCTCTCAATACAAGGTTGATGGAGATGATTAGTGTGGTCAAGGAAGAGGAGATAGTTTCTGCCGTGCAGTTGATGGGAAGTGCTTTGGGAACATTGGAAAAAAGCATCTCTTGGTAGAAGACCTTGATCATCTGTCTCTTGGCTGTAGAGGTGGCTCCTTGGGGTTCATGTGAGGCCGTGTCAAACAAAAACAGGGAGAAATTGTGTCCAAATTCATGCTTAGATGTGTGTCTGACTCAGCGTTTTCCTCCTTTATAAAGCCAAGATAAATGATTTTTGAATTAAACATTGTTTTGGCACTTTGCACTTTCATTCATTAAGAGGAATAATGAACTTGTCAGGTCATAATAGCTAGCCTGGAATTTTCCTTGCCAAGTCTGTCCTCCTTGGTAGTTTGCTATTTATGCTGATGATTTGGAGCAAGGAGGTAGAAAATAGTCATATTATTTGTCCCTACAAGGGAAATGATACAGCAGCAGTGTTAAAATGATAATGACGCCAGGCACAGTGGCTCACGCCTCTAATCCCAGCACTTTGGGAGGCCGAGGTGTGTGGATCACCTGAGGTCAGGCATTCAAGAGCAGCCTGGCCAACATGGAAAAACCCTGTCTCAAAAAAAAAAAAAAAAAAAGCCAGGCATGGTAGTGCATACCTGTAATCCCCGCTACTCAGGAGGCTGAGGCAGGAGAATCACTTGAACCCGGGAGGTGACTGTCTCTTATACACATCTAGATGTGTATAAGAGACAGGTGGTGCAATCTGGTCTCACTGCAACCTCTGCCTCCTGGGTTCAAGCAGTTCTCCTGCCTCACCCTCGCAAGTAGCTGGAATTACAAGTGCCTGCCACCATGCCCA
>NW_012104754.1:355129-382556 GCF_000951045.1 Mandrillus leucophaeus | reverse complement strand
CACGCCACTGCACTACAGCCTGGGCAACAAGAGCAAAAGTCTGTCTCAAAAAAAATGGTAATGACTTCTCTCCTGCCACGTCAAAGGTGGGACGTAGGTGGTGGGGGCACAGAGAGAGAGAGAGAGAGAGAGAGAAGAGGTACTTATTCATCACTTTTGCCCATTTGAAGAATGCTTTATTTCTAGGGAAACATTCCTTCAGTCTCAAGATGCCTTCAGTTTGACTTTTGCTTTTAGGGAACTGGATTTTATTATATTATAGGTGTATGAGATGATTGGAGCCTTAATGAATCATGCTGTTTTAATGGGATTACATGCTATCATTGAGGTGCTCCTCAGTATATGGTTTTCAGATACAGAGAACCTAGTATATGCATGAGAAAGTAAATCTCCTCCCTTCCTTCACTGGAAGGAGGAGAGCAGTTGCCACCCACCAGTACCCTGGTTGGTCATAGCACCTTTGCCTTTAGATGGACCCAGGACAATGGCAGAGCAAAAGAGACTGGAAGCCCACAAGCTCCCTGCAGCACCCCCGGGACTTTATATTTGCCTTGTTCCCTTCCCTGGTTGTATATTGACTGACCCTGATATTTAGCAATTTTCATGGGCTAAAGGATATACAAGGCTAATATGAGCCAGGCAGTTTTAACCACAATCTGGACACATTTCCTTATGTGGATGTTTGATTTTGGAAAATCATTTTCTGTTTTTGTTATTTCCTTTTCATTAACCCAATATGTGTATTCATAATTACACCCTTGTGTCAATTGACACTTTCCTTCCTTGGTATGGACCATGAAAGCAAAGTAAATCTTGGGACCCCAAAATCACTAAGCTAAAGGGAAAGGTCAAGCTGGGAACTGCTTAGGGCCAACCTGCCTCCCATTCTACTCAAAGTCACCTCTTTGCTCACTGAGATAATTGCATATCTGGTTGCCTCCTTTGGAAAGGCTAATGAGAAACTCAAAAGAATGCACCTGTTCTTCTCTCACTTATCTGTGACCTGGAAGCCCCTTCCCTGCTTGGAGTTTTCCTGACTTTGCTTCAAGTTGCCCTGCCTTTCCAGACCGAACCAACAAATGTACTTCTTACATATATTGATTGATGTTTCGTGTCTCCCTAAAATGTATAAAACTGAGCTGTGCTCCAATCACCTTGGACACATGTCATCATGACTTCCTTAGGCTGAGTCACAGGTACATGTCTTCAACCTAGGCGAAATAAACTTTCTAAAGTAACTGAGACCTGTCTTGAATTTTTTGGGTTTATGAGACCTACATGATATGAAAGCTATTTCATGATTTCTTAGGTTGTTTCTAAAAAGTATCGTTATAACTCTTCATCCTCTTTGCAATAGGCTTATTTGGTTCAGTTCTATATGAAGTTTTTCAGGTCGAAAGTTCTGCCAATAACAAAATGACTTGGCTGTGTTGTTCGCTTGAAAATGACAATGTTGTTGCCTAGCCTTCCTGTTGAAGATTGAATTTTGGCTTGTTGAGAGCTTGCTCTCTGTTCTAACAATCATGTGCAGCCAGATGCTTCATTTGTGTTTCTAAAGAAACTCTTGGAGGCATTGAGGTTTAATGTGGGTGGATAGAGTTGGAGGAGGGAACTATGTTTGAAACCACAATTAACCCACCAACATGGTTAAGCCACCAACCTCTCTGATTCTTAGTCTCTTTGCTTGTAAAGTGGGGGTAATAGTATATGCTTCACATCCCATGCAAATTGAATATATTAGTTTGGCACACTATAAAGAACATATAAAGGATAAAAATTATTTGTTTTTAAGCATTTACATATCACTTAATAATAATAGTTAATACATAGTAAGTAACTACTTCCTTTTTGGAATTATTCTAGTTTCCAGTATAATCCTGACAATACCCTGATGAGGTAGCTTTGTTATTACTCCATTTTACAGATGAGGAAACGGAGGCAAAGAGGTTAAGGATCTTGCTTGGGGTTCTGACCTTAGGGTTATATTGCTAGTAAGTGGTCAACTTATGAATTGAACCCAGACAGTCTGGCTCCACAATGAAGAACTTGAAAGAATGCCAGGAAATAATTTTCACCAAGTTGAGCTGGAACCAGGCTTGAAAACTGTCTCACATACTGCCTCTATGGCTACAGCAGGGGCTGAATAGATACTCCTACATTAATGGAAATTAGACGTTCTCTTTGGCTGATCTTATTCCCCAAATTGTTTACAGCTGTTTTGGAGCCTTGAGATTGCTGGAAATGTTTAAACACCACACTGTTGATTTAGCTTATTTTGTTGTTTTGCAATCCCCTAAATTCTCTATGTTAATGTTAATGGCGTGTTACCATGTGATACTAATGGAGGACTGTCACTCTCACAGGTTGAGACCTTAAGTTCTGGACTATATGAGTCTCAGAGATTTGAATGTGTATGGTGACAGTCATGTGCAGAGTGTATGACCAAGGGATACTCCAGAAGAAACAGACACCCGGAGTGGCCTGGTTGATTCTAGAATGTATTGAGGGTTCTGATCACTTTTGGAGGAAGTAGACTGGCCAGAGATAATGTGTGCTCACTGTGTGTTGGCCCAGATCACAGGAAAACCACTAAGTTAGTCTGGTCTTCAAGTATTAAATGGCATCAGCTAAAGTTGTCTGATTACCGTTTCTGGTAATCTCAGGGACTGTGGAACTCTTATATTAGATTTGGTTAACTTTAGGAAGAAAGCAAGACTGTGATATGAAGAAAATAATTCCAGTGTATCTGTATAACCTTATAATGACAAGAGTAGTGTCAGTCATTACAATTTATTTAGCACTTGTAAAGAAATATCATGAATAAGTGCATTTGATCCTCACAAATTCTTATGGTTTAAATTGGATAAGCCTAATAATTATTCACATTTCTAATGTGGTGAATAAGACATAGAAAAATCAAGGCAGTGAGTGTTCTGCTGTGGACTTTAGCACAAGCTGCAGACACCAAGTCCAGTGCTCTTCTTGCCATCCCGTGTAGCATCTCTTATTTCTTATTCTCTCTCAGTGCTTTACAGGCCACTGTCAGAGTTCCATGCTGTCTCAAATAGTAGAAATCCAAATAGACCACAGCAATGTCTACAATCCAGAAGACAAAAAGGCTTGATGGCTAGGGGAATGGAGTGCTAATCCGGGACTAATAAGGAATGAATGGCAGGGGGTTGTGGTGAATGTAGTGAATTAATATAATTTACCCTTTCATACTTATTTCTTTTCAATGTTATGTACTAGTCAACAGAGTCCCAGAGAGAAGAACACTTTTTAGTCTAATTTCTTTTGGACCAGTAATAGAGGAAGAGGAAATAGAGGAGCATTAACATTTATTGGAGTATTTTGGCATGTCATGGATGATATATAAAGATTGTATTTCTTCGTCTTTACTACAACTCAAGTAGGCAATAGTTTCTCATTTTACAGATAAATAAACGTAGGTTAAGAGGCAGAAGTACTTTGCCCAAGCTCATGCAGCTGACAGTGTCTGCACCAGAATTTGAAACTGGAACATCTGTTGCTTCTCTTTTCTCACACTGCCTCTGTGAAGCCTGGGGGTGAGAGTAGGTGCCAGCAGGCACTGGAATGCTCCAGGGGAATGCCCGTGTCTCATGACACCTTATAAACACTTGCCGCCAGCACACATATGTGATGAAAACTTCAATAATGGAAACGTGACATGAAGTGGATAGAATGAATGGCCACTTTTTTGAATCAAGCCTCTTCATTTTCTCACTACTACCTGCTCTGCATCTAATTTGTCTTGAGTACACATTGAAAATGTGTTTCCACTAATATTGAACTCATCCAAGAATTGAAGAGGAGATACTAAATTTATTAGTTTCATGGATCTTACATGGTGTCTCCTTAAAGCTTATACCTCATTTTTAATTTACATGTGAGTTGGAAGTGCCCGCACCTGCTTGTCACTGAAGTCTGCATTTTTAAGTAAAGGTGGAAGGGTGTGTGTGAAAACCTTTTGAGACACAGAAAATGAAAGAGATTGATAGTCGCTTATCAAGGGACACCAAATTCTAACATGAAGGTTTTTTTGTTTTTTTGTTTTTTCTTCCAGTAGCATAACATGGCCATTTCTACATTTTAAAATCTCTGAAACATTCCTGTGGTAATCATTTCTTTTCCCTGTCTGAACTAAAGCCCAATTGAACAGTTCAGTATTCACAGTGCCAAGCGGATCAGACCCCATGATGGCTTGAACCTGGCCAATTGAAGGGGCGGCACTGCTGCAAGATAAAGTCTCTGTTACCAACTTCCCCATGCGTTTATGCAAAACTTATTTTTTCATTCAGGCTCTTTTAGCCACAGTAATTTTCCATGCCTCCCATCCTCTAGCCTTATGCTGTCTTGAAGACCTCAGTTGAATGATGAACTCCAGCTGAAATGATCTTCCTCAGAAACTATGGAGAAGTGACCACTTGAACTCAGACTCAAAACTGTTGTATTGTCTCAGACTGTGCTCTTCAGAGTCCTAGCCAAGTCAATTTCAACTTTTTTTTTTTTTCCTTGGAGCCAGATTTGTTCTTAGGCTTTTAGGAAAATGGCCAATATTTTCATTTCCTTTCCTCATCTACTTATTGTTTGTTTTGTTTGTTTGTTTGTTTGCTTTTTGAGACCGAGTCTCACTCTGTTGCCCAGGCTGGAGTGCAGCAGTGTGATCTCGGCTCACTGCAACCTCTGCCTCCCTGGTTCAAGCTCATAACCCTGCATGAGCTTACAGGGATATCTTGGAGATACTGCAGGTTCGGTTCCAGACCACCATCATTCTTGTGCCTCAGCCTCCTGAGTAGCTGTGACTACAGGCATAAGCCACCACACCCAGCTAACTTTTGTATTTTTAGGAGGGGCGGGGTTTCACCATGTTGGCCAGGCGGTCTTGAACTCCCAACCTCAGGTGATCCACCCACCTCGGACTCCCAAAGTGCTGGGATTACAGGCGCGAGCCACTGAGCCCTGCCGATATATACTTATTTTGTGTTTAACACGGTAAATGTATACTTTGACATTGGAAATCTAATATGCCTTCCTTATTGGTTGCTGAAATAGTGTATTACTGGTTCAAGTTATTAATGTAGACAAGTCCTGTAGTTATAAAGCCTATGCATACACCGAGAAAACACAGAAGAACTAATAAGAGTCATGGGCAGTGAGGACAGTAATGCTGTGAGGTCCGCAGAGAAGGGAACAAAAGAGGCCACCGTCTTGTGGCAGGATAACTCTAAGCTAACTAAACTCATCTCAGCCATCCCATTTGTGTATTAGGCAAGTATATTTGTATGGTATGCCATCATCGCTAATGAAGGCAGCAAGGTATAACTTGTCCTTTTCACATGACTGATCTACTGATCTGCAAATCTTTCTTTTCTTTTTTTTTTTTTTGGTACCTCACTATGTCACCTCAGTGCCCATCTTGTACCTGTCTTTCTGTTTTTACTTGTTCATTGCTCATTCACTTGTCTCTGTCCCCTCACTCACTTCTGATATTCTCTAATTTCTTTGACTTTGGTAGAAGTAGCTTGTGCATTACTTTGACACCAAATGGCTGGGTAAAAAGTGATAAATCATCCACTTCAGGTGGTAAGCTTTTTCTACATTATCTAAATGTAGTAATATTTCTATGAGGCAGTGTTTGCATTGATAGATAAGTGTTTTTGTTTTTGCGGCTCTTTGATCAGATATTTCCCGGTCCTGTAGATATAGCCACACTAAAAGTCACTTCAGCGCACTGCCTTTGGGCTCATCTTTTCTCCACATTTCTATCATGCTTTCCGGAATATAAAGGATTTTAACTAAGCCACAGGCCAATATCTCAACCTACTGCTTCACGCACAATTGTATGAGCTTACAGGGATATCTTAGAGATACTGCAGGTTTGGTTCCAGACCACTACAATAAAGTAAGTCACATGAAATTTTTGGTTTTGCAGTGCCCGTAAAAGTTATGTTCACTCTATACTGTAGTCTATTCAGTGGACAGTAGTATTATGTCTAAAAACAATGTATAGACCTTAATTTAAAAATACTTTATTGCTAAAAAATGCTGACGATCATGTGAGGCGTCAGTGAGTCACATCTTTTTGCTGGTAGAGGGTCTGTTTCACTTTATCGTTGATGGCTGCTGACTCATCAGGGTGATGGTTGCTGAAGCTTGGGGTGGCTGTGGCAATTTCTTAGAATAAGACAGCAGTCAAGTTTACCACATTGGTTGACTCTTCCTTTCATGAAAGTTTCCCCTATAGCAGGAGATGCTGTTTGAAAGCATATTATCCACAGTAGAACTTCTTTCAAAATTGTGGTCAATCCTCTTGAACCCTGCCACTGCTTTATCAACTAAGTTTATGGAGTATTCTAAATGTTTTGTTGTCATTTCAACAATGTCCACAGAATCTTCACCAGGAGTAAATTCCATGTCAAGAAACCACTTTCTTTGCTTATCCATAAGAAGCAACTCCTCTTCTTTTCAAGTTTGATCATGAGATTGCAACAATTCAGTCACATCTTCATTCTAATTCTAGTTCTCTTGCTATTTCCACCACATCTGCTGCAACTTACTCTGATAAATGCTAGAACCCCTCAAAGCCATCCATGAGGTGTGGAATCAACTTCTTCCGAACTCCTATTAATGTTGGTATTTTGACCTGCTCCTTGAGTCCTGTTCTTAATGGCATCCAGAGCGATGAATTCTTTCTAGAAAATTTTCAATTTACTTTGCACAGATTCATCAGAGAAGTCACTCTCTGTGGCAGCTACAGCCTTACAAAACGTATTTCTTCATAAGACTTGAAAGTCAAAATTATTTCTTGATTAGTGGGCTGTTGGATGGATGTTGTGTTAGCAGGCATGGAAACAACATTAATCTACTTGTGCATCTCCATCAGACCTCTCAGATGACCAGGTGCATTGTCAGTGAACAGTAATATTTTCAAAGGAATATTTTTACTGAGCGGTAGGTCTCAACAATGGGGTTAAAATATTCAGTAAACTATATGGTAAACAGATGTGCTGTTATCCAGACTTTGTTCCATTTTTAGAGCACAGACAGAGTAGATTTAGCATAATTCTTCAGAGCCCTAAGATTTTCAGAATGGCAGATAGCATTGGCTTCAACTTAAAGCCACCAGCTATGTTAGCCTCTATCAAGAGAGCCTTTAAAACTTAGAAGTTTTGAAGTCGATCATTGACTTCTCTCTAGCTGTGAAAGTTCTGGATGGCACCTTCTTCTAATAAAAGGCTACTTCATATGCATTGAAAATCTTTGGTTTAATGTAGCCATCTTCATCACTGATCTTAGCTAGATCCGCTGGAGAATTTACTGTAGCTTCTACAACAGCATTTGCTGCCTCCTCTTGCACTTTTATCTTTTAGAGACAGCTTCTTTCCTTAAACTTTATGATCCAACCTCCTTTAGCTTCCAGCTTTTCTTCTGCAGCATTCTCACTTCTCTCAATCTTCATAGAATTAAAGAGAGTTAGGGCCGTGCTCTGGATTAGGCTTTAGTTTAAGGGAATGTTATGGCTGGTTTGATCTCCTCTTAAGACCACTAAAACTTCTTTCTCCATATCAGCAGTTAGGCTATTTCACTATCTTGTCATTTGTGTGTTCACTGGAGTAGCGTTTTTAGTTTCCTTCAAGAACTTTTTCTTTTTCATTTACAATTTGGCTAACTGTTTAGCACAGGAGGCCTAGCTTTTGGCCTGTCTCAGCTTTTGACATGTCTTCAAGTGAAAGATGTGTGACTCTTCCCCTCACTTGAATACTTAGAAGCCATGATAGGGTTATTAATTGGCCTGAATTCAATACTGGTGTGTCTTAGGCAACAGAGAGAACTAAGATGGCTGGTGAGTGGAGCAATCAGAACACACACATTTATTGATTAAGATCTGGTATTTGATAACCCAACAGGGTGACTATAGTCAAAAATAATTTAATTGTATATTTAAAAATAACTAAATAAGTATATTGTTTGCAACACAAAGGATAAATGCATGAGGTGATAGATATTCCATTTATCCTGATGTGATTATTATACATTGTTTGCCTGTTTCAAAGTCTCTCATGTGCTCTATAAATATATACACCTACTATGTACGCACAAAAATTAAAAATTGAAACAAAAGCAAAATCCCAAACCTTTATTGATTGTTTGCTATCTCATATAAGTACAGTTTGTGGTGCTGCAAAATAGTTACAATAGTAGCATCAAAGCTCATTGGTCATTGATCACTGTATCAGATAGATAAAACAATAATGAAAAACTTTGACATATTGTGAGAATTATGAAAATATAAGAGAAAAGCACAAAGTGAATTCCTGCTGTTGAAAAAATGGTGCCAGTAGACTTGCTCAATGCAGGGTTGCCACAAAGCTTCAATTTGTAAAAAATGCAGTATTTATGAAGCGCAATAAAGCAAAGTTACAGTAAAATGAAGTATGTCCTTGTTTAGTTTTGCATGTGGAATTTTCTACTATTACCCACAGGAAAGAAACCCCCCAAGACTTCACAGTGTATCTGAATTACTGATAGTCTTTATTCAGATGCTGCTGTCAAGTGACTTATTTGTGGGCCTGATTTTCCTGATAGGAATTATGTTTCCGATAGCAAGGCTATCAAAATTTACCAATTATTTATCAAGGTAACTACTAGTTATCAGTTATCAAATGTTTACCAGTTACTTCATCCATCTGGTGCAATATGCTCCAAAACCACTTAAGCTTTTGAGGAGCATGATAAAATTAAAGACGATATGTAAAAGCCATTGACCAGTAAAAAGAGAATGATAAAATGTGAAACCAATTCCAGCTCTGTTAAAATGTTGCCTTTAATGGAAAAAGTTAACGAAATGAAAGAGCTTGTTTTATTCATTTGTCCTCACTGCATTTATCTACAGTAATCTCATCATTTCCCTTGGGGAGCTCTGCACAGAAGCTACCAGTAAAGACCTGTGCCTTCAGTTTTCCTAACTTTGCATGACCAAACTGATTTTGTTTTTCTTCTGTGTGATATTTATTTACAGAAACTTGCCCATTTACTGAAAACATTAAAGACTTTGACTCAAACTTGGAAAACTAATAAACGTCATTTAGCAGCAATGACCTGTCAACACACGGAAATAAGGTTTATGGTCATGCAAATGTCCATTTAACTTTGTTTGAGCCAAATAAACATAACAGTAAACTAATTAGAGTGGCTTAAATTCCCATAGACTGTGAAACCAATTATTTCTTAAAGAAGGGTTTGCTTGTTTTTACTCTAAGGCAAAGGTGCATAACTTCTTGTAATACTCCTGAATAGTTCTTCAAATCAGGACAGATAAAGTTGACAATTGATGGAATAGCTACCTTGATGTACCAATGGTTGGGTCTTTGATTAGGTTCATTTATATAATTGAGAAAGAAGCCAGCGAATGCATGTGTGCAAGGATGATTTTAAAAGAGGATGGTCTGCCTTTTGATTCTGTATGGGAGGAAAATTCATAAAAAACTGAAAAAAAAAAAAAAAAAAAGCAAAACTTTTTTCTAACAATCTGCTCACCACTAGCCATAGATTGCCTTTGTTACAGTTTGGATGGCTGATGCATATTCGGAAGCCATCTCTCTGTTTTAATATGGTTGATGTCTATTACGAATGGGTCATATTTGTCTCGAATTTAGTACCTGAAGGATTCAAGGTTTTTTAAAGTATTCAAAACCTCTAACTATTCCCTAAAGCTTTAATCTCTGAAACAGAGAAACTTCCTGATTAGAAAAACAGGCGCCTGGTTTGGCCTCCTGTAGCACTGAACTATGAGACATATTGTCCAACATTTTTGGTGGTTTTTCTCTGTGTATATTGGATAAATTTTGGATGAGTGGGGCTAAAATTTTATTTTAGATTTTTTAAAAAATCATGTAATAGGATTCTACTATAAGTCTTACTTTATTTATATATATATACATGTGGGTTCTGTGATTATAAGTCTCTAGAATATAAACTACATGTTGAAAATTGTGAATATTCATTTTTATGTTTGCATAGTATGTACATGCTAGAAAATTTCTCAGAGTGACTATGGCTCACGTGATTCTTATGCCAAATGGGGATATGGTTAATTTGCCCTGGCATGTACAGAGTCCTAGCTTCAGAAACACTCATCTTTCTGGTATGGCCATATTAAGATAGCTACCAATCTCTGCATACATCTTAGTCTAGCACATTTGAACATCCTTATGTCTACCAGTTGAAGGTACGAAAATAAGCAAAGGTTACACTTCTTTCTGTGGTATCAGAAATGATATAGAAATATAACTTCTGGCTGGGCGCAGTGGCTCATGCCTGTAATTCCACTACTTTGGGAGGCTGTGGTGGGTGGATCACTTGAAGTCAGGAGTTTGAGACCAGCCTGGCCAGCATGGTGAAACCCTGTGTCTACTAAAAATACAAAAATTAATCGGGCATGGTGGCACATACCTGTGGTCAGCTACGTGGAAGGCCGAGGCAGAAGAATCGCTTGAACCCAGGAGGTTGAGGTTGCAGTGAGCCGAGATCGTGTCACTGCACTCCAGCCTGGGTGACAGAGTAAGACTCTGTCTCAAAGAAAGAAAAAAAAGAGAAAAAGAAATATAATTTTTGACTAAATTAGTACTTCCATATGTATGTTAGCATAATAAGCCAAGATCCAGACTACAGTAGAATGTCTTTATAAACAAACTATGGTTGATTAGTTTGCCTGAAAGTTTCACTGTGCCTGAAATAATTCTGTTTATGTGGATTCAGATGTGTCAGCCATTTCTCATGGTCTTAGGAGAGCAGCAGAGACACTTAGATTCTTAGAACATGAAAACTGAGAGAGACTTACATGTCCATTAGACTAACCCACTCATTTCATACTAACTGTGTATCAAGAAGGTAAGTGACTCACGAAGCCTCAACCCAAACGCTGGCCATTTGACTCAGGTTATTGCTACAAACAGCAGTACTGTTATTGTATCTGGAGTGCTCTAGTCCTTACAAAGTACTTTCCCTGCCAAAACTCTGCACTGTTGGTGCCCGGACCTTTAGTCTTGATCATTTTGTGCATAGGATGAGAATTATTTTTGTGTGCTGCCATGTGTGTAATCTATGTTTGTTTAAAATACTATGGAGCATTTATTTTACATAAAACATTTCTTTGTTTATGTGCTTACTGTTGAGCTCATGATCTTCTGAAATTTTTATCTCTTGGTTTGCAATAGAAACTGGAACTATCTGCTCCATACAGAGAAACAGATATTTTCACAATGCTTGCTAAAGCCTTACATGTTTAGGCCTTGTTCAAAATAAACTTTGTGAAGTTGTGAATGCCTGGTGTCCTGTGAATCATAGTAATTTATGAACATGTCAGTTGCAAGATATATTAGTTCATCTTCATGCTGCTGGTAAAGATATACCTGAGACTGGGCAATTTACAAAAGAAAGAGGTTTAATTGGACTTACAGTTCCACATGGCTGGGGAAGCCTCACAATCATCATGGAAGGCAAGGAGGAGCAAGTCCAGTCTTACATGGATGACAGCAGGCAAAGAGAGAATGAGGAAGACGCAAAACGGAAACCCCTGATAAAACCATCAGATCTTGTGAGGTTTATTCACTACCATGAGAATAGTATGGTGGAAACTGCCTCCATGATTCAGTTATCTCCCTCTGGGTCCCTCCCACAACAATTATGGGAATTATGGGAGCTACAATTCAAGATATGATTTGGGTGGGGACACAGAGCCAAACCATATCACAATAAAACATTGTTTTATAAATAGTAGGTTGTTATAGTAAAGACAAATGGGAACTAGAAACCCTAGATGATGAATATCTAATAGCCATGCATAATTTGAAAAACAAAATACAGCTAATAAATGAGAATTTTAATTAGGAGATGGTCATGTGCCCTATCAAACTCATTTTATATAAAAGGATTAATTTATTAATATAAATCACTCTGGAAACTACTTATGTAAATGGTAGCCTATATAGTAGAATCAAATGCAGTTAGGAAAATTGGCTAAATTGACACAATAAAAATGGAAATGAGAACGATCCCATTCATAATGGTATTGAAAAAAAAAAAAGTCATGAAATACCTAGGAATGAATTTACTGAGAAAGACTCTCTGAAGAGAACTATAAAATTATATTGAAGGACATAAAACAAAACCCAAATAGATGGAGAGACAGACCACGTTCCTGGATAGGAAAACTTAATGTTATAAAAATGTCACTTATTTTGAAATTAACATGAAAATTTAATGCAGTTCCAATCAGAATTTAAGTTTTTTTTTCTTTTGGAATATATAAAGTGATTATAAAGTATATATGGAAGAATAAACACATGAAAATTGCCCAGAAAATATTGAAATGGAGCAATAGCACGGCAGTTTGCCCTACTTGATGTTAAAATCTTACATAAAACTACTTTAAACATAAAAACATTGTACTGGCCTTCTATAAACAAATAATTCTATAGAACAAATCAAGATCATTTAGCATATAATTAATGAAGCCATTATAAGTCAGTGAATAAATTATTCATTATTCAGTTAATGAAATTGAGAGAACCGGCTGAACTTTTGGAAGAGATTAAAATTTTATTTCCAGCCTGGCACAGTGACTCATTCCTGTAAACTCAGCACTTTGGGAGGCCAAGAGGGGTGGATCACCTGAGGTCAGGAGTTCAAGACCAGCCTGGCCAACACAGTGAAACCCTGTCTCTATTACAAATACAAAAATTACCCGGGTGTGGTGGTGGGTGCCTATAATCCCAGGTACCTGGGAGGCTGAGGCAGGAGAATCACTTGAACCCGGAAGGTGAACGTTGTAGTAAGCCGAGATCACGCCATTGCAGTCCAGCTTGGGTGACAAGGGTGAAACTCCGTCTAAATTAAAAAAAAAAAAAAAATGTAATGGACATTTAAAATATTTGCTGACTGGAGACAACTTTTGAATCCTTTCATATGCTTGGGGAATTCTCCACTTCATAAATTCTGCCTAAGGTGGAAGCCAAAAATCCACTTTATGAGCCTCTGTGACTTTGGCCCCAAGATTAAGATGTACCCTGTAAACTTTGATTGAGGAAGGAGTGATGAGAACTAGGAGGTGCTTTATGGAATTAATTTTGTTGAGGGTGGCAGAAAAGCATCCAGCTGTGGGAATCAGCGATGGAATGACACTGGGGGTTTGGAAGGAGTACAGTGTCCTGTGGAACAAGATGCATCAGAACAGGAATATTTTCTCCAGCTTTAATTCCAGAGAGCAACTGAGTGCTTCTCCTTGAAACTTTTGCCATCTAATACTCTTTAATAAATTTATTTTTTGATTTAACTAGTAGCAATTGGTTGTGTTTGAAACTAAGAATTTTGATTGAGTGATATGGTTTGGCTGTGTGTGTCCCCACCAAATCTCATCTTGAATTGTAGTTCCCATTATCCCCACTTGTCATGGGAGGGACCAGGTGGACATAATTGAATAATGGACTCGGTTTCCCCCATCGTGTTCTTGTGATAGTGAGTTCTCACGAGATCTGATGGTTTTGTAAGGGGCTTCACCCTTTGTAGCAGGACGAGCTGCAGACCAGAACCCCTCAGACACTGAGCTGTAGAAGGAAAGGCTTTATTCAGCTGGGAGCATTGTTGGACTCATGTCTCCAAAAACCAAGCTCCCCACGTGAGCAATTCCTGTCCTTTTTAAGGGCTTACAACTCTAAGGGGGTCCGCGTGAGAGGATCGTGATCGATTGAGCAAGCAGAGGGTATGTGACTAGGGGTTGCATGCACCGGTAATCAGAACAGAACAGGACAGGGATTTTCACGATGCTTTTCCATACAATGTCTGAAATCTATAGATAACACAAGCAGTCAGGTCAGGGGTTGAGTTTTAACTACCAGGCCCAGGGCAGAGTGCTGGGCTGTCTGCCTGTGGATTCCATTTCTGCCTTTTGGTTTTTACTTCTTTCTTTGGAGGCAGAAATTGGGCATAAGACAATATGAGGGGTGGTCTCCTCCCTTACCTTCACTGGGACTTCTCCTGGCTGCTGCCATGTGAAGGACATGTTTGCTTCCCATTCCGTCCTGACTTTAAGTTTCCTGAGGCCTGCCGAGTCATGCTGAACTGTGAATCAATTAAACCTCTTTCCTTTATAAATTATACAGTCTCGGGTATGTCTTTATTAGCAGTGTGAGAACGGACTGATACACTGAGTTACCCTTATAAAAAGTTAAATGGCAAATTATTAACTGGGAGAAGATAATTACAGTCCAAATAACAAAGAGTGAAAACAACTAAAGAAGAAAAACTATGCTCTAAAATGATCTAAACAGGCAATGCAGTGGAGGAAAAAAAAATGCAAGTAGAAAGCTACATAACCTCACAGATAATTAGAAAAACAATAATTAAAAAAAAGTTTTAACTATCAAAGTTGCTGAAACTAAAAATATAGTTAGTTTCAGGGCTTGTGTGAAGGTAGGAAAATAACTTGTCTTATAGTGTGTTGGTGGAAATGTACAGGCTTAGGGCCCTGTGATCTGATAATACTCTTTACAATGAAAATGTGACTATTCATTGATTTATTAGTTTCATTCATAAGGATTTATTTAAGAAATATAAACAAAAACATGGGGATTTAAAGATGCACAAATGCATCCACACATAAATACACACAAGGATGTTTATCACAGTTCTCTGTGGAATAGAAAACATCTGGAAACAACTCAAGTGATCATCAGAAGGAGAATGATGGTATAAGGAGTATAATGCCCACAGTTGAATTCTAAAGCACTGTTAAAATAGGGCTATCTGTATCAGCTTTAAAGTATATTATTAAAGGAAAACATCAAATGACAATGTTGTCACCATATAAAAGATTATATGTATAATCTAAGCAAAGTTAATATTATAGAAGATATGCACCAAATAGTGCTTATATTGTGGAGGAGAGATTGAATGTGGGAGGGAGAAACTATAAACTTTATTTTAGATATTTCTTTATCGTTTACATTTGGCACTTTTACTTTTGTAAACCAAATGACTATGAAAAATGCATGATAGTGAATTCTATACCACCATCACAGTTTCATCCAACAGCTTGTTATTTGTAACATGGAGAGGTCTGCTTATTCACTTTATTTTTCCTGCTTTAACTCCTTGAGGAATGAGCCACATTTCTATCAGCAAGGGTATCCCCTTTAGGCAGGGATACTCAGGGATACTCACTCCTAGGCCAGCTCTGCTAGAAACATCTTGATTCTTCCCACTCCCATGCCCTCTGTAAGTTTCCTGCTTCGTGACTGGCTTGCTTTCTCAGTTTTGACTTTTTCTCAAAGAAAGTGGATACTTATCATTACCAATCACTGAAGCAGCTCAAAGTTCAGTTGCAAAAGATAAATTTCTTGGGAGAAAAAAGGCCCCCACTCTAGCTTCATTGTAGATTTTCTTTTGAGATAGAACTTTGCTCTTCTTGCCCAGGCTAGCGTGCAATGGCGTGATCTCGGCTCACTGCAACTTCCACCTCCTGGGTTCAAGTGATTCTCCTGGCTCAGCCTCCTGAGTTGCTGGGATTACAGGCATCTGCCACCATGCATGGCTAATTTTGGTAGAGACGGGGTTTCACCATGTTGGTCAGGCTGGTCTCGAACTCTTGACCTCAAGTGATCTGCCCTTGGTTTCACCATGTTGGTCAGGCTGGTCTCGAACTCTTGACCTCAAGTGATCTGCCCTTCTTGGCCTCCCAAGGTGCTGGGATTATAGGTGTGAGACACCGTTCCCGGCCCATTGTAGATTTTCTAAAGCGTGTATAGCTATCCAATTTATCTCTCCAGACTCCCACTGAATCATAAGAAGGCATATAAGTTCATTGTTAATTTAATGTTATTACTGCCCACATATTAGCATGAGGTTATATTTATGACATAGCCAAGGTGGGCTGTTAGATGATGTATGTGCACTTCATAGTACACTGAAGTCCTTCCAGTAATCTAACCGCACAGCTCATTTTGCAGAACTTGGAGTGTAATCTAACAATTTTTTAATGATTCTCATTCCTCTTCCTTTGTTTCTGCAGCATTTCCTATGACATATTGTGGCTTTGTCTAAGATTGAGCATCTTCAAATTCCTTTCAAGTAATTCACCATTCCAAGGCAAACCACCTATAGTTTCTTGAAGCTGCTAGACAGTCCATGTAATTTTTCCATATATCTGACTGTTAGGAAGCAGTCTTTTATACTGAGAAAGTCATTCATTTATTTCTACCTTTTTTCTGTTGGTTTTAGGATGACACAAATTCAAATAATTTCAAATTATAAATGTTTATTTCTAGTATATAGAAACACAATTGGATTTTATGGATTGACTTGTATCCTGTGCCCATGCTAAAGTAATTTATTAGTTCTAATAGGTTTTTGTGTCAGTTATTTGAGATTTTCTATGTAGATGATCATGTCATCTGCAAATAAAAGCAATTTTAGTGCTTCCTTTCTAATTTGTATCTTGTTTTTTTTGCTTTGCCTTATGGTTATCTAAAACTTCTGCATAATATTGACTAGAAGTATTGGGAACAACTAGTCACTTGTTCCCAATTTCAGGAAGCAAAGCATTGTCTTTCCTTGTTCCCAATTTCAGGAAGCAAAGCATTGTCTTCAAATAATATATTGTTAGCTGTAAGTTTTTTTGAAAGGTACTTTTTTATTCGTTTATTTGACGACATTCATTTTGAGGTTACACGTGAAGGTTTGTTACGTAGCCAGACTCCTGTCATGGGGTTTGTGGTGCAAATCATTTTATCACCCATGTGTGAAACCCAGTATCCATTAGTTATCTTTTCTGCTCCTGTCCCTCCTCCCAGCCTTCATCCTCAAAGAGGTGCAAGCTTTGTGTTCATAAGTCCTCATTATTTAGCTCCCACTATAAGTGAGAACATGCAGTATTTGGATTTCTGTTCCTTCATTAGTTTGCTAAGGATATATTATGCTTCCACCTCCATCCATATTTCCGGAAAAGACATGATCCTGTTCTTTTTATGGCTGTATAATATTCCGTGGTATATATGTACCACATTTTCTTTCTCCAGTCTGTCATTGATGGGCATTTAGGTTGATTCCATTTCATTGCTATCAGAATAGTACTGCAGTGAACGTTTGCGTGCATGTATCTTTACACTAGAATGATTTATATTCCTCTGGGTATAAACCCAGTAATGGGATTGCTGGGTTGAATGGTAGTTCTGCATTTAGGAATCACCTTACTGCTTTCCTTAATGGTTGAAATAATTTACACTCCCACCCCAACAGTGTATAAGTGTTCCTTTTTCTCTGCAACCTCACCAGCATCTGTTATTTTTTGACTTTTTAGTATTAGCCATTCTAACTGGTGTGAGATGGTATCTCATTTTGGTTTTTGATTTGCATTTCTCTAATGATCAGTGATATTGTGCTTTTTTCCATATGTTTATCAGCTGCATGTATGTCTTCTTTTGAAAGTGTCCATTCATATTCTTTGCTCACTTTTAAATGTAAAGGGTTTGTTTTTCTCCTGTAAGTGTGTTTAAGTTCCTTATAGATGCTTGATATTATACCTTTGTCAGACGCATAGTTTTCAAATGTTTTCCCCCATTCTGTAGGTTGGCTGTTTATGGTGTTGATAGTTTATTTTTCTGTGCAGAGCTCTAAAGTTTAATTGGATTTAAATTTTTGCTGTGTTGCTATTGCTTTTAGTGTCTTTGTCATGAAATTTTTGCCTGTTCCTATGTCCAGAATAGTATTTCCTAGGTTGCCTTCCAGGGTTTTTACAGTTTTGGGCTTTACTTGAAGTCTTCAATTCATCTTGAAATGATTTTTGTATGTGGTGTCAGGGAGGAGACTAGCTTCAATCTTCTGCATGTGGCTAGCCAGTTATCCCAGCACCATTTATTGAATGTGGAGTCTTTTCTCTATTGTTTGTTTTTGTCAGCTTTGTCGAAGATCAGACGGTCATAGGTGTGTGACCTTATTTCTGGGCTCTCTATGCCGTTCCATTGGTCTGTGTGTCTGTTTTTGTACCAGTACCATGCTGTTTTGGTTACTGTAACCCTGTAGCATAGTTTGAAGTCAGGTAACGTTATGCCTCTGGCTTTGTATCTTTTGCTTAGGATGGCCTTGGCTATTTGGGCTCTTTTTTTGGTTCCATGTGAATTTTAAAATCGTTTTTTCTAGTTGTGTGAAGAATGTTATTGGTGGTCTGATACAAATAGCATTGAATCTGTAAATTGGTTTGGGCTGCATGGCCATTTTAATGATATTGATTCTTCCTGTTCATGAGCATGGGATGTTTTTCCATTTGTTTGTGTCTTCTCTAATTTCTTTGAGCAGTGTTTTGTAATTCTCACTGTAGAGATCTTTCACCTCCCTGTTAGCTGTATTCCTAGGTATTTTATTCTTTTTGTGGCAGTTGTAAATGGGATTGCTTTTCTGATTTGGCTCTTGGCTTGGCTGTTGTTGGTGTGTAGGAATGCTAGTGATTTTTGTACGTAGATTTTGTATCCTGAACTTTACTGAAGTTTTTATCAGCTGAAGAAGCTTTGGGGCCAGTTTTCATGGGGAATGCTTCCCACTTTTGCCCATTCAGTATAATGCTGTCTGCAGGTTTGTCATAGATGGTTCTTATTATTTTAAGGTATATTTCTTTGATACCTCATTTATTGAGATGTTTTAATATGAGGCCTGTTGAATTTTATCAAAAGCCTTTACCTTGTCTATTGAGGTAATGATGTGGGTTTTGTCTTTAGTTCTGTGTATGTGATGAATCACATTTATTGGTTTGCATATGTTGAACCAACCTGGCATCCCGGGATGAAGCCTACTTGATCATGGTGGATTAGCTTTTTGATGTTCTGCTGGATTTGGTTTGCAAGTATTTTGTTGAGGGTTTTTGCATCAGTGTTTATCAAGAATATTGACCTGCTCCTTTATTATTGTGTAAGTGTTTGTGTTAAGAAAACTTAATATAAGATCGACCCTCTCAGTAAATTTTAAGTATACCATACAATATTGCTATTTATAGGCAGGTCTTGCTTTTTGAAAGTCCGTTACTATATCTTTGATGTCTTTTTTTTCTAATTGGGGTGTTTGTACCATTTACATCTATTGTAATTGTTGATGTGATTGGATTCTTATCTACCATCTGGCTACTTGCTTTCTCATAATCCTGTCCTGTTTTCCTTTCTTCTTCTTTTCTTGCCTTCCTTTGGATTATTTTGGTGTTGTTTTTATGATTACATTTTCTCTCCACTCTTGCTTTTTAGTTATATCTCTTTTACATTTCTTTATATGGGGGTTCTCTAAGCTGTATAGTATACATAATTACCACAATCTACCTTCAGATAGTATTACAAGATTTTACCTTATAGCATGAGAAACTCACAGCAATATACACCCATTTTTCTCTTTCTCAACCTTTGTGCTATGTGGTCATGTATTTTATTTCACACGTATTGTAAATTCTACAATCTGTGTTACTATGTTACCTAGACATACAATTATCTTTAGAAATGATTAAAATAAGAAAAGTATCTTTAGTATTCATCTTCACTTTTATCTTTTCTGGAGTTTACCATTACCTTGAGAAGATTCAGATTTTCTTCAAGCATCCTATTCCTTTCTGAAGAAATTTCTTTAAGATATTGTTGTGGTTTTGCTTTTGTTGCTTTGGCCTTTGTTAATAAATTTTTTTGGGTTTTTTTTTTTTTTTTTTGGTCTGATAAAATCTTTATCTTGATGTCATTTTTGAAAGATGTTTTCACAGATGTAGGATTCTGGGTTGGCAGTTTTTTGGTTTTTTTTAATACCATGAAGATGTTAATTGTCTTCAGGCTTACACTGTATCTTATAAAGAAGTTTGCTGTCATTCCTCTCTTTTTTCTTCAGTATGTTGAGGTACTTTTCTCCCCTTAGTGCCTTAAGCCTTACACTTTTAGTAAAAGAGGGATTCAGGGAAATGGGTGATTTTTCATGCTTGCTCCCAGCAGTAGTTATCATTTCTTGAATACCAGCGCCACTGAAATAGGTTCTGTCATTCTCCTTCCATGCCCCCCAATCTTTTTCATGATCCCCTGGGGGAGGTCGCTGAAAAAACTTACTAATGACTGAAATTCTTCCTGTCTCCTGGACCTTTAGCTTTGTAAACTAACCCTCTAATCCAAACTTGGTCTTTAAAAAACCATGACACTTTTAGGTGATTTCTGTATACGGTTTTAGGTGATTTCTGATCCACTTCTTCCTGTGCTCTGCCAAAGCTAAAAGGATTCTTGTCTCCTGTCTTTCCTTGGAATTCAATTGAGGTTGCTTTATGGGCTCAATTCTTAGATGGGGCTTACAATTTCTTGGCTTTCTCTCATCGCCAAAGTGGGAACAGTTGAAACTTTCTACACCCTAAATTGTTATGATTTTGAAGTTGTTTACCATCTTAGATGCAGTTTTATGAACAGATAACGGTTTGTTTATAGCCCATTTAAATTAGCCCGAAATAAAAATAATCCTTCAGATGAGCAGAGTAGAGTAGTTCATATCCACAGCTATATACTTGTCAATGTGAATTCAACTTTTACTGGGTCTTATGAATTACTGGATCATAATGTATTTGCGCTCAAAGTATCTGCCAAGTCACTTTTACATATTCCATCATTGCTCAGCCATTTGTTCCCAACCTTGCACTTTGGGTTGCTTTTTTAATCCCCTGAGCAAAGCTTTATATCATTTTAAATGATCGTTTTAGAACTATGTAATCTTTTTAGCTCAGGATCTGTATCTATATAAAGTGAACTATAGAATCAGGATCTATATCTATACAAAGAGAATAATATAATCAGGATCCTAGTCTGTCACTCAACAGAGTTGCTGTCCCTTCCATAAGTCATTGATAAAACTATTGAATAGGTCACAACTGAGTCCAGAGACAGTTCTGTCCGAAATAGCTCCTCCTAAATTTGATACTGATTCATAAACTGATACTTTTAACTTGATAAAATTCACTTAATCTTGTTTTTATTTCTTATTATTTTTGGCTGTAATACTGATCACGTAAGAGTTCTGAGTTGTGTTTTTGGAGGACCACATATATATTTTTTAATGTTTATTATATTTTTATTGTGACAAAATACACATAGCATGAAATTTACTGTCTTAATTATTTTTAAATGGTAAATACAGTTATAATATTGTGCAGTCATCACCATCATTTATCTCCACTATCTACCATATTTACAAACTTATTTCCGCAACAACTTTGTGCAAGAAGAAAATGGTGTCTGCTGTACATAGTAAAGCCATGCTAGCTATTAATGATCACCGCTTCAACTTATAGACACTTTCACACCATCCCTTAAGAATCCATAGTAATAGCTATGGTTTGGGGAGTGTACTTGCTTATTTTTTGAAAATCATATCATAACATTGTCTTATGCTTCTGGCATCATTCCCATTTTCCACAACTTTTCAAAAGTTATATTCAGTGATTTTAGGTAAATGTTCTATTGGTACTCTAGAACAATTTTAGCCTGTGGCAGAAAACTGGAACTCACTTGGATCATATCGCGGCTATTCTCTGACTTTCTTTATTCACTTTTGGGTTTGCAATATTTGCCTATTTTTGTCCCACCATTTTCAATGGTGGCTCATCTGCATTGTTAGAGAAAACAAAAAATAAAGTGAGACAGCTCTCATCTTTGTCGTTTCTTATTATCTCTTGGCTCCAAGAAGAGCTTTTATCCCTGCCTTTGTCTTAGTTGATCATTTATTAATGTGACATCAAGTTTTTATTTTAACATCAGTAATCTTTTACAAGAATTTTAAGTATTATAACTTTGTTTGTGGGATTAGTATATGGTGAAGATTGCAGACTTCCTGTACTTTAAGTTTTTAAGAAATAAAAGAGAAACTTTATGGGGATATATTGATGGTAAATTATAGTCACTAGTGCATAACATTTGAACGTTAGAAAATGAATGATAGTAAGTATGTGCCAATAGCAATCCTAGGCTAACATTTCACATTCAGATTAATTGAAGCAGACACACTTTCATTTGGAGTATGTTCTTTTCTTTTTATGGTGATAATGCCTGCCAGAACATTGATCTCAAACTTAAATTCATTTCTTTCAGGCCAGTTTCATCTGATGGAATCAGACTTTACTGTCTGAAGTAGGCAGACAGCAGCAGGAAAGAAAACATCATCAAATAATAGTGCACTACCAGTGAGGCACTACTTTCTAAAACTTTAACCTCTTACTTTTGGAAAAGACTTAAATGTCTTATTCCTGGAAAACAAGACTATGCTTGATAAACCTAAGAAGAGTTTCTGGGAAGTTAAGGTGAGGATCACCCTAAATTTGCACTGTGGGGTGTAAATTTCATTCGAATACCCACCTATTTTGATTCTGTCTAAGAAAGTTGGCGGGCAAGTTCATTTTATTTTGGCATTATCTGTTTTTGGCAGGCCCAGCAATATAGCTGCTAATTCTACTTTGACATCACACACATCCTTTATTTTCTTCTCCAAGCCTACTTCTCTTCTGTTCATTCACCCTATCTTATAGGCTTAAAATCTTGCTAGGTCTTTATTCTTCCCTCCTGTGTGCTAACATTCAGGTGATATCCGGTCCTGTGATGTGCTCCATATTTTTTTCTTTCTAGTCACTAGAAACTTTCATTTGGGCCCTCATTTATTTTTGCTGGTATTAACCTTCATCTTGGATTCAAATCTCTGCCCTGCAATTGTGTGGTTTTGAATCACCTCTTCGATCCTCTGTTTGTGCATCTTAGAAATGTTGACAGTAATATTACCCCTTCATAGGTTGCTGGAAGCATTAAGTGAGCACAGTACGCAGACTAGTAAAGATTCATTGTTTGTATCATTACCTCTGCCACCAAACGACTACCATTGCCAACACCTTGCCCCCCCATACTGCAGATCCAACCTGATGAGCCATCTAATCTAGCAGGGGCTCTAATCAGCCTCAAAAACTGATCCTAACTCCTTAGTTAGGCACAAATGCCCTTCTGACTCTCAGCTCCCCTGAAAGCCACATCCCTGACTATGTTGAACTGTTCCCTATGTCTCTGTCTTTGCACTGTTAACTGAAAAATCCTATACTGACCAGCTTCTACGTTCTTCCTCAAGATCATGCCAAAACCTCTATTTGCTTCCTAGGATCCATTCCTCCTACTCCTTTGGTGGTAGAACTTCTAAATGTGTGTGTGTGTGTGTGTGTGTGTGTGTGTGTGTGTGTGTGTGTGTTTCCTGGCTCTTGTTTTCCTGGAATAAAGAGTACATTTCCCAGAAGCGGGGCATGACCATTTGACTAAATTGTGTCCAGTGTTAATAAGTGGATACTGTGCATGTGCCTTCTGGAAAATATCAGTAGATGGAGGGAGCATGCCCATTTTTCCTTCCTCTCCTCATGTATTATTGACTGATGGCTGGATCTTGAGCAGCCACTTTGGGCCATGAGGTGGAAAGCTATATTTGGGACACAGCAGTACAGCAAGATAGAAAGAACTTGGATCTGCATTTGCTCTGGCCTGCTAACCTCCAGGCTTTTTATATGAGGAAAAGTAAAACTCATCAAGTTTATACTGTTATTTTGGATTTCTGCTAGGTGCAGCAGAACTCAGTTCTAACTTATATAAAGACCTAGGTCAGGAGGTATCCTTCATCTCTGCTCCTAACATAATTTGTATACCATGAAATAATATTTCTTATCAAATTACATGTCTGCATTTTAGTTTTTCCATTTGTAAAATGAATATGAAAAATGAAAGCCTCTATCTGAGGACTGTTACCATGAGTAAATGAGATAATACATATAAAATGCTTACAGTGGGGGATCAGTAAATATATAGGCCTTATTGTTTCTGCTGCTGCTGCTGTTGGTACTTCTGTGTCACACATTACACAGTGAGTGTTTCAAAATCCGGGTCTCTGTGTTACTCATCTTTGTGTTTCTTCCCAGTGTTCGTGCTCCAATTTGACATATTGAGCAGATGCTAACTACAAAAGGAATGGAACTTTTCAAAAGCATCCAAGTGTAGGATGTTTCCATGTTGGGGTATGATTGACCTACTAAAAGGTGTACATACTTAATATCTACACTTCAGTGAGTTTGAAGATACTTTCAGGAATTTTAAGCACAACGTGGTGACCAAGTAAATGCACTTCTCAGACTCTTACTGAGGGGGGATAATTGACTGATGGCCCCAGGTGCTGTGCCCTGACCCACCAGTGCATTTATCCCAGAGCTGTGCTGAGCATGGCCAATGATTGATCATAGAGGAGACACTAGCGTGGGATGCAGGACTGCTCTTACATACATTCTTAGGCTCAGTGATGCCTCATCGGCTTTGCCAAAACTCTCTTAGAACTACACTCCCGTCTAAGACTCCCCCTACCTTCCTTCCTCCCACTTCTCCACCACAGGGGTCAGCCCTGCATCTTGTTCTGACAGCTCTAAGCCCTCTGCAGCTCCTTCCCTATTCTTCCTAATAGGTATCACCCGTGTTCCCTCCCACCATAAGTTACTTGAACATCTAATCCTGTCATGGTAAGTTTCTCAGAGGACCCAAACTAACACATGCAATGATCATTATTAATGTTAATGTGGATTAATACAGGAACCCTCTTTACAGGAACTTAAATGTTGCAGTAAATTGTAGTATTGTTTCAAAATATTTGCTGCCCCTTCTTGAGGGAAGAGCATATATCTCCATTTCATTGATGTCAGGCTTCTTCATGTCACTTCCTCTTTACAGGAACTTAAATGTTGCAGTAAATCATAGTATTGTTTCAAAATATTTGCTGCCCCTTCTTGAGGAAAGAGCATATATCTCCATTTCATTGATGTCAGGCTCCTTCATGTCACTTCTACAATGAAATATGGGTGGAAGTGATGTGTCACTTCCAGGTGGAAGCTTTAAGAGACATCATTTGGTTTGTCTCATTCTCTTTTTCTCTGCCACAAAGACCACAGAGTATTGATATGGAGACTGTACCATCAAGATACAGTCTGTAGCAGATGTATAACATGAATAAGGGGAAGCTGGTTTGTTGTTTTGGGAATTATTTGTTACTGCAGCATTACCTTGGTTGAGTAGACTGATAAATATGTTGAAATTTAATTGCATAGAGCAATCAACTGATCAGAAAAAGTCTATCTTAAGAGCTAAAAGCTCTTTCTTCCATCTGAAGCACAGAAATTTTCTTGTAAAGTAAAAATAACTAATAAAACTTCTAATTTCATCATCGACCGTATGACTGAATCATTGTTCCTCTCTTTTATTTAAAATTAGAAGTCTTTCTCCTTATGATTACATTTGTGTTTGTGCTGGCTACCTGCCCCCTCTAACTTTTCCTTCATTACAGCAGAGCCATCCCACTGGTCAGGAGGCACAATACATAACTCAGATCTTTAGTTTATTGTCTACACTTACCAAAGTCAAAGTTAGTGGAATAAGCCAGGCGTGGTGGCTCATACCTGTAATCCCAGCACTTTGGGAGGTCAAGGCAGGCAAATCATCTGAGGTCAGTAGTTCGAGACCAGCCTGGCCAACATGGTGAAACCCTTTCTCTACTAAAAATACAAAACTTAGTCTGATGCGGTGACATGCGCCTGTATTCCCAGTTACTCGGGAGGCTGAGACAGGAGAATCGCTTGAACCTGAGAGGTGGAGGTTGCAGTGAGCTGAGATCATGCCACTGCACTTCAGCCTGGGTGACACTTCAGCCTGAGACTCCAGCTCAAAAAAAAAAAAAGACAAAAATCAGTTAGTGGAATAAACAACTCAGTTCCCCTCTTTACACACTCACAGCCCTTTCCTCACTATCTAGTTACCTGCTGCATCAGTCTTTCCAAACTCATCCTCAACTCTTATCCCCTGGTGGAGCTAAGTGAAGCATGAGTTACTTTGCCTTCTCCTATAATTATTCTCTGACTTCATTTGCACAGATCTTCTTTCATTATTATGTGAGTAGGAGGGCCTGAAGTCAAGGTAATCAAGGGTGGTACATGCTGCATTCCACTTGAGCTGTACTTTTGCTCCATTTGAACAATTTCAGGTATGTGCTCAGCTCCTCTCACTTTTGTAGTGGGAGGAATGCAAAGTAGCCAAAGTTCTGTACTCTATATTTTGCCTGCTTTTTTTTTTTTACAAGGTCGTATAGAACGATATACTGGTTCCTACGCTCCTTCACTGTATCCCTTTAATTTCAACTAGCTAACTCTTATCCCTTCTTCTTCAATGTAAATTGATTCCACTTGAATCAATAATGCCACACTGAGCATTGGATATTTTCTCTAACAGTTTTGCTCATTCAATAAGGCCTCTGCTATGATAGGTAAAAATTTACCTACTTATGCTAGGTAAGTTAAATGATGGTTTTTTTTGTTTCTTTCTTAAAAAATAAATATCAGCTTAGGCTAATAAATATTCCTAGTTTTTAGGACTCATAATTAATAATCCCTAACTCTGAGTTCGTTTTTACGCTTGATCTTAGCCAAAAGGCTGAGAAGCGATGACTTTGTTTTTGAGATGAAACTAATTCCTCTCTGCCTCAGGATGATTCTATTTTGGTTTAGTTACCACAAAGATATTAGTGGTTATGATCAATGACTATAGTTACAGGTGTAACAAAGGCCAACAGTTTCAGAATTTTGTCAATGGTGGCACGAGTTAGAGGCTCAATGTTGCATTGAAACCAAAAAATTAGATGATTTTTCATTCATTTAAGAATGTCAAGATCCTTTGATTTTCTTTGTCATCTTGAAGGCTCGGTCTGATCAATCTCATAAATGGGATATGGGCAGAGAGAAATATACAACCTTTGAAAGGCATTTTGGGTTCCTTGGGTGAAAGTGGCATCTTATTAACAAAAGAATGTTAAATGTTAAACGTGAATGTTTATAGTAGGTCTGAAACTATCCCTCTTCCTGGGAGCTTCTAAGGCTTAGTTACTGTAAAAATCCTCTCAAAATTAGATAAAAGCAACCCGAACTCATCCTATGACTATCCTCTGGGTTGTGTCAATGAAAGGAGCCTCTGCTTTATTTTGCCTGCCTTTTAGGGAAAGAAAAAGCCATGGCACTTACTCGCTGTGTCTTTGTAGGTATTGTTTGACCATATAAGAATACAGCAAGGAGGGATATTTGCAAGACATCTTAATGTCTCTAAGTGGATTTCTTCCAGGAACATTAGCGAGTAACGTCTTTAAACTACTTGAAAGAGGTATTATGTTAAAGATCTTTAACTCCTCAAAATATCCTCGACGTTTATTTTATGTGGTTAAAACACCTTTGGCTGGTATTGCATCTCTTTTTCCTCCTATTTAAAGTTAGCTATATTAACAGTGTTTTCGTTTAGTTTCTAAAAACGTTTCTGTTTTC